>NC_092249.1:7977068-8032068 GCF_036320965.1 Panulirus ornatus
TATCTTTCGCTGATAACTGTATCGATGCCACATTTCTGAAGAAATTCTACACCTTCCTATAAATTTGCAGATAGATTTCTTCCTGTGTTAGGGGAAGAGGAGCCACAGAAAAACCTCCTAATAGACGATTAGCTGAATAATCTGTCCCTGAATCCTCACAATTTACTCTCGCGTTTTATGAAAAGGGATTCAGTAGTGTAGTGGATGATCGGAACACCTTTATTCATGGGATAAGTCGACGCGTAAAGTTGCAAAATTAATTTGCGAGTCAGGTTGTTAAAGTCACGATTCTTTATACATAAACTTTGGGACGAGTGAATATTGGCAGCGAACGGTCAAGGTGAAGCTGATGGGCGAAAGCAAAATTAAATTCACGTCGATTTGGCAGTAGGGAAAGAGGTGAGAAAATCTGAGATGTCGAGAAATCTACCATGGCTGCCCCTTGAGGTTCGAGGTTGAGTCCAGGATTGAGCTTGAAGGTCAAGGGTGAGGAGGAGGACGAGGTGAGTGGTTGACGTCGTGTGTCATCCATAGAGAGAGAGAGAGAGAGAGTAGAGGAATCAGTGAAGTTACAAGATAACGAAAACTCGTTGAACAGTTCAGTCACTCGATTGTATGAGAGAGAGAGAGAGAGAGAGAGAGAGAGAGAGAGAGAGAGAGAGAGAGAGAGAGAGAGAGAGAGAGAGAGAGAGAGAGAGTAAATATTGACCTATAGACCCTCAAGGTATAGTGTATAAAGTAAAGCAAAACATATATTTACATTAGAAATAAAAAAAAAAAGAATATCACCCTCGGTGTTTTCAAATAAACCCGTTCGACCACAGACGGATCCCGTGCAATGATTCTGTGATGCATGATCGACTACGATAGTGGCAAAGACAAGGATCTAATCGTAAAGTTATGTGGTCTGAGCGACCTATAATTTAGCACATCTCTCTCTCTGTTGACACTGTGTACAAGCCTTGAATAACTCCTAAGAGTGTGTAGTATCTTTAGTGAATGTCTTTAAGTTGAGATCAAGTTAGACCTGTAGTGGTGGGCTGTTGGTACTCATCAGAATCGTCTATCAAAGTTTTATATAAAGTGACAAGTGATTTTGCATTTTGAGTAGTTTTACTGACCAGTAGTAGTTAGGGGAGGTAGGTCCCAACGAGTTGTTGTATAGGGATGACTTACGAATGAGGTCTGTTCGAGGTCTCCGATGGCCATCAAAGGCACCATCATTACGTGCAGGAGGCGAGGAAACTCCCTCAATACCTGTGAACACCAGGACTCTGTGCACTGAAAATGCTATTCCGACTCACGAGAAATGGTACGAGTATCCATGGATGCCCCAGTGTAATGCCTGCATGTAAAATTCAGTTACCCATTTCCAGAGGCAAATTTAAGGGATTTGGTTTCAGTGTCAGAATGAGGCTTTATTTTTTTATTATTTCCAAAAGGAAAATACAACATGGAAAAAAAAATATATATATATATGGTATTCGAAGCCCCGAGTTGACTCGTATTCGGACTGAGTTTAATTTCGAACGTGTGTCGAGTTTTATACATCAAACCACTTTATTTTTGGTCTTATATATATATATATATATATATATATATATATATATATATATATATATATATATATATATATATATGCAGATGCCTCTGAGCATTGATACGCGATTCCACTAACTGTTTTACCAGTTAGACTATAGCGTCATCATAACCGATAAATCAAACGTTCTCAGCAATTCTGTAGTGAGAGAAGACTTGATGTCTACACCTTTTGCTTTGAGCAGCTTGATGCGTTTATTGTTATAGATGTACAGAGAGTATTGGATCCCAAAGCTTTACAGTTCAGCTCATGACTGTGGAGTTCTCTCGATCACTTACCCTCCGACTAATGGCTAGACAGACAACATATTCGTTGAATGTATTACGTTCATGTAGATGAAGTCACAACTTTCCTTACCTGCCGGATCACTAGAGTTGTATTCAAAATTTGAAATTACATTGTTGAACAGGTGTTTAAACGAGTGGGTGACCTTTGATAAACTTAGTGGAAGGAAAAGAACTGTTTACCAACTGCCGGTTGTATATTAGAGGAAATGTAATTACAGACACCAGGTTTTAGCTCAGTATTTATAGAAACTACACATAAAAAAAGGTATTAATTAAGGTCATTATTTACATGTCTCTGTCTGTAACTTGAGTGTAACACCACTTCCCTGTTACTGCAAATACCGAGCGATCCACGAACTACATGGAGACGCGTAGTTAGGTCCCTGGTGTAGAGGTGTGTCTGACAACGGAGGACACTTTTACGTGCCCTAAGTTTAGTCCATTGACAGCACGTCGCCCCCTGTATACCACATCGCTACAATGCAGTCTATCCCGTGTACGCCCATTACCCTCTTGCAGTTCCTCTGGCAAAGGGGGTCCTGAAGGGCGACGTAACGGGTGGCCGTCACATCCACCACCGTGATCTCCGTCACCGTCACGTTCCTCGTCACAGTCTTCTACCGTCACATCCATCATCTTCGTCACTTATAGCGTCACAGTTTGCTACCATCACGTCCCTCGTCACCATCACCCGTAGTGAGAGCATCACAGTCTCCTACCGTCACATCGAACGTCCTCGTCACCCGCAGTGACGGCGTCACATTCTCCTGCCAGTACAATAAATGCCATGTCCCCTTCATGCTTCATCCGCTCGGCATTTAAATGTGAACATATGTTCAGCCATCCATCATACTGAATGTTCACTTACCATCCCAGTTCTTATCTCAAGGGACACAAGTAAAGCTCTCCGTTTACGTGTTAATTTCATCCTTTGTCTCGTATATTTTTTCTTCACAACACGACTAGAAAAAATCGACGGTCGGGATAAATGTTATCATATCTAAGACAGGTTAAATCCTGACTTTTAGATTGCCACTGGATATACAAGGCTTCGTTCATTACGATATCTGTTCGCCTGGCATAATGAAGGCTTTATCAAGAATCGTAAACTTGACGCTCTTTTTTTTTTTTGAGAGAGAGAGAGAGAGTTAGGTGATAACTTCTGCCCAGCAGCTCGGGGAGAATCCTCCGTATGAATAATCCAAAGCTAAATCAGATCAAATCTTCTCAAGGGTATTCGAGTCTCGATAGCAACAACTGTAATCTGTAGTGAAAAGGGTTTCGATCTTTTGGGCATGAGATATAATCGGGAGTTGATTGAATTTGGGTAAAACGAGATAAACGTAATTAAGACCCACATACAACATACGTGTGCAGAGAAATAAGTGTGTTATATGAGACTGTCACATTTACCTCCTAATTAAGACTCACATACAACATACGTGTGCATAGTAATAAGTGTGTTATATAAGATTGTCACATTTACCTCCTAATTAAGACCCACATACAACATACGTGTGCATAGAAATAAGTGTGTTATATAAGACTGTCACATTTACCTCCTAATTAAGACCCACATACAACACACGTGTGCATAGTAATAAGTGTGTTATATAAGACTGTCACATTTACCTCCTAATTAAGACCCACATACAACACACGTGTGCATAGTAATAAGTGAGTTATATAAGACTGTCACATTTACCTCCTAATTAAGACTCACATACAACATACGTGTGCATAGTAATAAGTGTGTTATATAAGATTGTCACATTTACCTCCTAATTAAGACCCACATACAACATACGTGTGCATAGTAATAAGTGAGTTATATAAGATTGTCACATTTACCTCCTAATTAAGACTCGCATACAACATACGTGTGCATAGTAATAAGTGTGTTATATAAGACTGTCACATTTACCTCCTAATTAAGACCCACATACAACATACGTGTGCATAGTAATAAGTGTGTTATATAAGATTGTCACATTTACCTCCTAATTAAGACCCACATACAACATACGTGTGCATAGTAATAAGTGAGTTATATAAGATTGTCACATTTACCTCCTAATTAAGACTCGCATACAACATACGTGTGCATAGTAATAAGTGTGTTATATAAGATTGTCACATTTACCTCCTAATTAAGACCCACATACAACACACGTGTGCATAGTAATAAGTGAGTTATATAAGACTGTCACATTTACCTCCTAATTAAGACTCACATACAACATACGTGTGCATAGTAATAAGTGAGTTATATAAGACTGTCACATTTACCTCCTAATTAAGACCCACATACAACATACGTGTGCAGAGAAATAAGTGAGTTATCTAAGATTAATTGCCACATTTACCTTATGATTAAGACCAACATATGTAGATGACTAAGTTATAAATGATCATTTGACATCCCAACGGCGTTTTTCCTCGTTGAAATAGTGAATAAATAAAAAAAATGGATTGTTCAAATTTTCATTCGAAACCTGGATATAACATTTTTCTGTTTCTTATTTGGCATTTCCCGCATTAACGATGTAGCGCCAGAAAGAGACAAAGAAAAGTCCTCACTCGCTCATATACATTCTATATCTGTCATGTGCAATGCACAGGACTCTATCCACAACCAGGCCACAGAGACGTATCCTTAATTCCCCCGCGGCTGTATTATACGCCCTGGTTCAATCCAGTGATAGCACGTCGCCCCCTGTATACCATATCGCTCCAGTTCATTCTATCCCGTGCACGCCTATCACCCTCTTGGATTTGTTTTCCATAGGACATTGCACATAAATGATATCACCATCAACAACCCTCTCACTGAGTGAGCAAAGCTCAGGGAGTTTCTCATGAACGTTTCGAAGAATTTTTCACTAGATGAGACACAGTTGATGGTAAATGGCGCAATATACAATACATATGGTCACCATGTCCTACCACTCCGTAGTGAGTTTAAACATACCATGCCATGTTTCATCCACCATACCTTGCTATGGTTCATTTTACCACTCAAAACCATGTTGCATTTAAACATACCCTGGCATGGCACATTTCAACACACATTTTCATGTCAGCACCCTGCCATGGTTAATTTCACCATACCCTGACATGTTTTATTTCACCACAGAAAACCATGTTTCATTTCACCATACCCTGACATGGTTCATTCCACCATACATTGCCGTGGTTCATTTCACCATACCTTGCCGTGGTTCATTTCACCATACCTTGCCGTAGTTCATTTCGTCACACCATGCCGTGGGTCATTTCGCCATACCGTGCCGTGGGTCATTTCACCATACCGTGCCGTGGTTCATTTCACCATACCGTGCCGTGGTTCATTTCACCATACCGTGCCGTGGTTCAGCTCACTATACCGTGCCGTGGTTCTCCCTCACCATTATAATCTCATTTCTAATAATCTTCCATCTCCAATGTATATTTGACATTAATGTCTGTCATTTGCTTTAGACAAAAAGAAATTACCTTTGATAACTGGTCCTATTTGAACCTTGCTACTCTTGTAAATACATAAACATCCTTTTTTTTCTGTTTCGTTCCAATATGGGAGGGAACACAATGGAATACACCAACGTTCCTGTTCGGTTTTAGCGCTTTTCATGAAGCTGCAAAAGTCACTAATAACCACTTCAAACTATGATTGACTGTCATTAGGTATAGGTAATGTTGAAAAAGCTGCATGAAATTAAAATACACATTCCACTCTATTACGCCCCTCAACTAAATCCTACAAACTCGTTGCATTTGGCTAATCTGACAATCTGTAACAAACGATTCTGCCTGCATTGCTTTGGATACTCTCTCTCTCTCTCTCTCTCTCTCTCTCTCTCTCTCTCTATATATATATATATATATATATATATATATATATATATATATTAGAAAGGAGCACAGTTGAGCGCGTGATCAAGTATATTCCTATGAGTCCACGTGGAAAATGAGGCGCGATAATTTCTCAAGTGCACTTTCGTGTAATGATCACATCATCAGGGGAGACACATAAATAGAATTTGTCAGTTGATATACAACGAAGAAACGTAGTTTGGACGCCATCTGATAAACAAATGACTACACACACATACCCACACACAAACACACACACACACACACACTTTAGCCTATGCCATGTACCCATTTTATGGACAAAGTCCCTAGGGGAGGATGAACAGGTGGGTGGACTGTGGACCGGCTGCCTCGAGCAGGGTTCGAACCCATGCGGGTTTGATCCGAGGCGGCCCCTTGCGTGCGTGATTGGTCATCAGTGCTATAACCGCTACAACATGTAGTTCTGCTCGTATTACAACATGTATTGTTGTGTAGTTTATAGGCATACACCACGCTCTCTCTCTCTCTCTCTCTCTCTCTCTCTCTCTCTCTCTCTCTCTCTCTCTCTCTCTCTCTCTCTCTCTCTCTCTCTCTCTCTCTCTCTCACGCATCCTCTTACTTTAGAAGAAGAAAAATAATGCCCCTTGATTATGTACTATTCCAGCGAGAGGTGGAACCTAAATAAACTCTACATGATGCCTCACTCTTCTTCTATACACTTCTAAACAATAAACTCGAAAATTGGATTCTGACTTATCAGTGGCCTGGGTGATATTCTCTCATCAAAAGATGATAAAACAAACTTTTCCATCCAGAGTTCCTGTAACTATTCCTGCCAAAATGGCCCGTAATTTTGGCTTTGAGGAGATAAGATAACATCGCTCAGACCGAGTCCCGTCTTTCTGTCATTTGGACTGTAAGTAAAGAGGCCTCCACAGACGGCCATTACCCTCGGTGCCGGTGATCATCAGAGTGTTCGTTAGTGTGAAGTATTTTGGTTGTCGAGTGGCACTGGAGGAACGAGATTTGAGGTGAACTGTGTGGCTTGTATGGTTGTGGGGAGGGAGGCGCTCTGATTCTGTGGTGAGGGAGTGATGGAAGTGAGGCTCCATCATGTGGCGAAGACTGATGATGATAATGCTCCAACATGTGGCGAAGACTGATAATAATGCTCCAGCATGTGGCGTGGACTGATAATAATGCTCCAGCATGTGGCGAGGACTGATGATAATGCTCCATCATGTGGCTTGGAAAGTAGAAGAAACTCCGTCATGCTGATCAAAGAGCCCAGGAGTGGATGACGGGTCGCAGTCTTCTGTGCTGGAAGTTGAGGTTCCAGCGGTTGCAGCCAGGAACAATGGGAGGCTGACGCAGCACCTGCTCTGGTGAGTGGAGGTCAAGTGGAGGCAAGCAGGAGAGCGGGGGGAACAATACCACCACTTGGGAATCGGCTGATGAAATGTGGATGTGAGGAACACTGACAGAAAGGGATCTTAAGGAGCAAGTTGTGGTAGCATGGAGGCAAGGGTGTTTTCGAGTCGATGTTAGATAAACTGGAATTGAAGGCAAGAGACGGGGCGAGAGTGGACGCGAGGTGAGATGAGTGGAGAAGCCTTAGGTACGAAGAGAAGGGGAGAGAGAGAGAGAGAGAGAGAGAGAGAGAGAGAGAGAGAGAGAGAGAGAGAGAGAGAGAGAGAGAGAGATCAGAAGCTATGCTGACAAGACTGTCTGGGGCAGCTCCACCCAACCCATCATGTCTGAAGTCTCCCAGAGAGCCTCTGTCCTTTTCCATTTTGCTCCTCCCGTCTTCCATCTCCCATCACCCACAACGGTGATCAGCTTTTCCTAACTGCGTCACCCGCATGTGTGTGTGTCTGTTTGTCTCTCTCGCATATTAGTGAACATGTTCCTCTTGCATAGTATTTACATCCCTTATTTCCTGGTACCACATTCGTCATCTTCCACACATTCCTGTTTCCTCGAGGCCTGTGATGGGTTCTTTGTACATTGTGACTGACTGTTTGTGGCGCTCTGTACACTATCTGTTGACCCAGTCTGGTTATCCTTCCCTGAGGTAAGGTATAATGATCTTGTGTCCACCGTCTGTTTATCTTGTGGCTGACCATCTGGTGTACACAATATACTTGTTGACCCACTCTCGGTGACCTTCTCCTTGAGAAAACCCTTATCTTTTTAAACATTTTGCTATCTTGTTTACCATCAAAACTAAACTCCCATTGGAGGATTAAAGATAACGTGAGTTTAAGATATCTGTTTGTGTTTTTCGCTTTGTGATATGTGTTCTGTTATTTCTATTGTTACTAAAGCCTCCTTCACTTCATCTCTGTCCTCCGGATTTTACATTGCTTTAAGTTTCTTTATCATTTATGGTTATCATTGTATTCCCATGATTCCGTGTCCGGCACTTTATTCTAGATCAAGGTTGTGTAGCTTATGAAGTTAGATCAGAGTTGCATATCCTGAGAAGTTACAACAGGATTGCATAACGTATGAAGTTAGACCAAGGTTGCATAACTTTTAAAGTTAGACCAAATTCTACTAACCTTTAAAGTTTGTGTTGTGGGTTATCCACTCTAGCTGAAGAACTAATTCATGCCATAACTTGTACACTAATAAGTCGTTAATTGCCTTAACTTTCCATTTATAATGCAATAAGGCCACACAGTTCATGTTAGCCACAGAGTGTTGATAGAGTTATTCTGAACCTTGCTTAATGAAAATAGAAATATTATTGTCCCTTTAATTCTGAATTAAATTTCTCATCGTATAATCTTATTATACAACTATGAATGTACCTTACAGTGAAGCAAGTAAGACTGCGGAGTCTACCTCTCCATTCACTGAGGCCTAATTCATCCCACGCGTGTGTCGCAAGAAATGATAAGCCTCAGATGTGTACCATTGTGACCCAGAGTAAAGTTGAGCTTAGCTTAAAACCCCCCACAGCTGAGCCACAACCTCTCCTGATATTAGATCCGACTCCCTCACTAACTTGCTTAAGTGCTCTAACTGCGCCAACACCCTTTTCCTCCTTAGAATTCCCCGTCTCGGCAAAAGAAGAAGAAGAAGAAAAAGACAGTCTAGAGGAGATTGATAAACCTAAACTTTGAAGAATTGTTTAAGGGATCTTAATACCCTGTCGTTCAGGCGGCTCCACGAGAAGGGGGCTGCATGAGGAGAGCTGCTCCTTCGGTGGAATCCCTTGAGTTCTTTGAAGACACCAACACCAGAAGGACCTCACGTTCTTCTCCTGATGGAGAGGGTAAAAGAAAGGTTTAAACACAGCAGTAGCTGTCATATATCTTAAACCAAGTGCCCTCACTGTATTACACGGTGTTTCACTGTAATACAGTGGAACTGTGAAGCGTCTCTAAGGTACAAATGATCATATATCCAACCTTCCCTAAATAACAAGCCGTCAACTATCCAGTTTTAAGAGAGAGATCCTGAACGACACAAATGATGATTCGGACGTCATAGGAAAGGACCGCTCGTAAAGCAGTGATGAAAGACGTGGGGCAACAATTTATATACACTTAAATCTACCCTGAACAAAGAATCAGCTGAATTCTGCTGCAGATTCGATCACCGACGAAGATGTTTGGTACAATAATTGGTTACCTGTTGGTCCTGTAAATAACGATGAACTCAAGTCTCTCTTTCGTTATCATTTCCTTTATGAAATGACTTGTCTTGGGAGACTTTAAGACGCTCAGTATCATCAGTGGAAAAAAATTTAAGGAGCTAGTGAGGGGAACCAGGGAATTGATACTGTAAAACCTTATTTCTCTTCTCATCTGAATGTCGGTAACCCGATTGGTGTTGACGACCGTGCAGGCATCATGTCTGCCAGCAACCTATTTTTGTCCACTCCACACATACCCAAATGATGTTCCACGAAGCCACGGAGCTCGTATGCAATTCTAAACTGACGACCTTCAAGAAGTCGTCTCCATGTGAATATAATTTCAAGAAATAGACTAGGGTTCTTTCCCATGGATCGTCAGTGTAGTTAGCTCTGGTGACGAAAATAGCAGCAAGTCAAGAAATTTATGGTGATTAAGGGGGATCCCTTGCAACGGTTACGACCAGACAGGGCAGACAGTGCTTGGTCTACACAGATTGGTGTTGGACGGCGGGAATCAAGTCTGATGTTTGGATTTAGATAAATCTGTTAAGTACTGGCACCTGATGAGGTGGATGTCTCCACGAAACATGTCGCGCCACATGTATAGAAAAATTACATGTGAAATGAAATTGTATGAACTACTGATGTATGATTTCACCCTCATACTATCGTCGCAAACAAGTGTGATCATCATCATCATCTCTCTCTCTCTCTCTCTCTCTCTCTCTCTCTCTCTCTCTCTCTCTCTCTCTCTCTCTCTCTCTCTCTCTCTCTCTCTCTCTCTCTCTCTCTCTCTCTATGTATAATGTGTGTGTGTGTGTGTGTGTGTGTGTACGGTCCCGACCGGTGAACGTGGCCAACTTCCTGAGTGCTGCAGGAGCCTGACAAAGAGACAAGTTAGGGCAAAAAAAGTAAGGTAAGGTATCTGTTCTAATGTCATTCTCCAAACCTCCGTCCTGAATGGTTCGTCAGGAGATTAGGTACGCTGCTCATGTACCTCCATGTAACTAAAAAGGTTTCGATAGCCATGGAACCTGAGTGTATGAACCCTCTCTCATGATGTGAATTTAAGGTTCTTCTTAATCTGCAACTTAACTCATGTACTGCTACCGTGAGAATCTCTGTCCATTTTAAGTGATTGTGACGCCACACGTTGAGGGAGAACACACTCGAGAGATGTTTGGCTAACTGGCCCTACAGACGGGGAGGCAGTGGTTACAGACAACACCACACCTTCAAGTACATCCTTCTGACGAGCCCAACACTCTCGTCTTGGTCGTCAAAGTCACTCGTAACTGAATCATTCAAAAAGTGAATCAAATAATTTTTTGGCATGAATTTTACCACGAGAGCCAAAAAGACTTTAAATGTTTTGACACAGATAGAAATAGCGAGGACATATAAGTCTCTCAATTGTCCCCAAACCCACAGCAGTAATTGGACCATAAGACTAGGAAATCATTATGTCTTCCAAGAAGACAAAGGTATGTCTTCGATTTTATACCAAACTTCACCTCTAACTTGTGGCGTAGATCTTCTTTGATCGCTAAGGTTAGAACATAAAAGATAGAATGAGCTTTATGCAAAGGATCGGATGGTTTATAGCATACTTCACGAGGCAAGTGCATTGGACTCTGAGGAAAACTGAAGCTCAACAGGATACAAGGGTTCCTGCTTAAGGAGAGAGGGTCGGTATCTGAAAGCACTTTTGTACAGTTACGACCAAAAGTTCTGACCCCTTGTCCGAAACTCTGATCAGCTGGAGCGAGACCTCGAACCGTTTCATCCTTGCAACTCTTTTGGCATCTCACTTGTGACCTACGGAGGCTGTGATGACTTTGCCCTGATAATTTTGCCTTTCACCCATCGGCTTTCTCACTCAAACTAGAACTGTAAGATGCTGGTAGCTCGGATGTAAGAAGTTTTGCCTATACGCCTGTATATTGAACAGTAAAGTCATTTTCTAGATATCTGCTCACAATGCTTCAAAATCCTCAACTTTGAGTATTAGCTAATGTGATGCTTAATCATTTTTTCAGTGTTTCCCAAATATGTTTGTTAAGTGGTACTGTAATCACGCTGATATTTTCGCCCTCTACTTGTCATAAGATGAGAGTTTACCATCCGAAATGTGATAGGCTTTGTAAGTCCCCCAGTGCTGGTACAGTATGTCAGCTCAACCTCTGGGTAGCCTTTAGCAAAATAAGCCTTTTTCAGCATCTATAATGCATGTGTTAATGGGCAGTATAGTGTGGCATTTCATTATCTACATTTCTTCGTGTCTAGAACTCCAAAATGACACCTTGTTTCCACACTGGCTCGCGAGTTCGTTTTCTATACTGAAAGTTTACGGAATAGTCTCTGCAGAGCTTGATCACTATGAAATAAAAGTACATTGTAAGTAAAATGTAAATTGTAAGTAAAATTCAAATTGTAGGTAAATTGAAGTATTTGTAATTGAAATTCCCTCTCTATCGGATCATAAAGAACAACACCTTCTCTCTTTTCAATACAAGCTGTGTATTTCACCCTAACTCGACAAGGTAATTCTCTTTTAACGTTCCAGTCCGTAAGGTGACGTATTTCTCGGTTTCATTTTCAACCTCGGTGACGCTGCAGTCCTAAGAGTGTGTTAAGATGGCCCGACTTTGGACAAAGGCCCAGAAAAGCCGCATAACTTCGTCTCTTCAGTACTGGGTCGCTAGTCCTTTGTTAATGTGGCCAAAATCTTAGAATGTCCTACCCATAAACGATAAAAGTCTGTTCACCTTATTACTGACGCGCGTTTTTACCTGGCATTTGTCATCATGAGTTATTGTATGTCATTTTTTTTTTCATTTAGGCTTCGAAGCTCAACAGAATTCACACTGTAGTTATGTATGTGTCTGTCTTTGTTTTTACTCTGTTTTTGCTCGTGTATGTCAAGCCGTGCGCGCTTACCCCGTAGGGTATGACCTGTTTCATGGCAGACAATACTGCGAATTGTTAATTAAGAGGTAATCCTCTGAATGATTTACAATCTTGTCTCTCGAATCTCCTAAAGTTTGCCAATTACGAGAGTCAGCCTTGTTTGGTAATGACCTCCGGGCGGGGATGTAGTTACTTCTTTACTTCTTTTGAGGTTCTGTGGTACCGTTACAAGTAGCTGGTCACTCCTTGAACCTCTCCCATGTACTACGTGACTCGCTGTGAAGAGCAGTCAAGGGCTGAACAACCTCAGTTTCGGCTTCATTTATTGTTCTTTGCTAAAAGTTATCAGAATCTGCCGTTTTCTTCAGCTAGTAACCACTGAATCCTGACCGGGATAGTTTCATCGTGTCTATCAGTTAATTGCAGAATGTTCTCCACCACTAGCAATGGGTCGAGGCTTCTGAACCAAGAATTATCTTCATTAGTAAATGCGAATGAATTTTTCCTTTCCCATGGTTTCACCGTCTTCAACAAATTTACCGTTTTCTGTGAACAGAGGAACAGTCGAGTGTGTAATGACTTTCTTGCGTCTAATAGAAGTTAGTACTTTGGTAACTTTAGCAGAGCAAACTTCATATCTACATTTTCTTTGGTGTATAAAGTTTCAGAATTGTGTTTTTCCTACTTGAATCTACTTAACTCACACTATAACTCTTTTTGAGTAACTCTTTTGAGTTACTTACATGCTCTTTTAAGCACAGAGGCCTAAAGCGAGTGTTCTTCCTTTCATACCTCCACTCATGTGGTGAATCTAGTCAAATATATACATACATACAGCAGAGAACATACATGTGAAATAAACCTGAATATCTAATTCTCCTTCAGGTGGAATCAGCCCAGACGTTTCGCTCCCATTTACCTGCAACGGCTTCAGAACCAAACGCTCCCCAACAATGCGGTATTCAAGCCTCGCACAACGCTATCTGGGTGGTTTCAGCGACCAGCAAACTCCTCCTCCGCCGCCCACTGCTGATGGCGAGAGATATCTTCAAAGGATTCGATTCCACTCACAGGTATAGTGTACATATTTCCTGCATTACATATGGCTCTTCTGAAACCCTTGCGTATGTTCTTTTTATGGGATTTAATGGTCCTTATTAGCCAAGGGTCACTAAGGAGTTAGAAACCATACTAGATGTTCGAACGTATGACAAAAGCATACGTCATACATGTTTTACGAGTGCTTACGATGCGTCATGTCATACATGTCTGACGTTACAAAAGGAATCAGATTCAGATGGGAATGATACACGGGATAATTTACCATGTTGTTATGGAAATTCCACACCTAGATTACCATAAGACGAGGGAGCGTAGTGAGGAATTTGAAGTATAGGTGGTGCGATGTCGTAACATCTCGCTATGGGTCTGGCACAGTTCCGAAGACAAGTGCAAGAAATCTTGTTTGTGGCTATATATCCAGGTAGTCTGCAAACCAGTCCTTAGAACAATCATACAGAAGCACATATATAAGAACATACATATATATACTTTCTCAGTTGAGAATCGTTAAATTCAAATCTAATACTATAGTCTAAGTAAGCCTTTTCAGACCCTAAGCTTATGTCAGCTTACAGATTTTTTCTTCTGATTCATGTAATCTCTGAGGAGGTAGATGACCTTATATAAACTCTGAGGAGGTAAATGACCTTATATAAACTCTGAGGAGGTAATGACCTTATTTAAACTCTGAGGAGGTAATGACCTTATATAAACTCTGAGGAGGTAATGACCTTATATGAACTCTGAGGAGGTAAATGACCTTATCTATTAACGTAACTGCCAATTAACCAGTTAATTTTCGCATCCTCAACTTTTCCAACTTCTTCCTTAGTATTAGGATCTCCAGTATACTTATCTCTCTCTCTCTCTCTCTCTCTCTCTCTCTCTCTCTCTCTCTCTCTCTCTCTCTCTCTCTCTCTCTCTCTCTCTCTCTCTCTCTCACGTTAACGACGGACTTCCTTCCACGTCATATATCTTTCTGTCTTCCCCCCCCCCCCCCCTTGAAGGCGCCTTTGTCTCCCATGTACACGAGAGCTTCGTCCTCTTTCCCTTACCTCAGCGTGGCGTGCCTTCCTCCTCCTCCTCCTCCTCCTCTCGGACCCAACTGACACACTTCAGCGTAGCTACGACGTTAATTGGATGACATTGGACCCTGGAGGACCATGAAGACCCATAAATAGCGCTGCATTCCATTTCCTACCACATTTACGGTTACCGCTAAGGGATAGCGAAGACCCTCGTAAAATACCTTGTATGTTCTTAACGTGCGACATCTTTTTTCTTTCATCTCTTTTATGATACTTTCTGGCAACTCTGGGCCACGTCCGGGCCCAGCGGAATCGTGGGCGAACGCCGATAAGGCGACAATTCACTGCAAGAGATCTTGTGGACTGGAGTACATTCCTACTATTGATTAGATCCATTTCCAAATCCCTCCCTGTGTCTTATAGCCGTGTTGAACACCTCTCTCTCTCAGCTCTTCCCTTCCTCACCGTGGTCCCGCAAAGGCCCTGTGGCCCCGCAAAGGCCCTGTGGCCCTGCAAAGGCCCTGTGGCCCTGCAAAGGCCCTGTGGCCCGTTCTTAATCTTGATCCCTCTCTCTCTGCCGCTTCCTTAGTTCTCTCGCATCACTTGCCTCCTTACAGGACGTCGACCGGCAGATTATCAAGAATTTCACATCCACCAGACTCCTTTGCGTCACTACACTGAGACACGACGAATAAACACCTCACCTGTACTCATCAGTCCACGGAGGAACGCCACCTCTCTACGTCATTAGATGGACCCACTGATCATTTTGCGGTTTGTTCTCTTTACCTTAGAGTACATACTGGGAGCGCCAAGAGGCCTGGTAATGTCTCATGCATATACTGTCTCCTTGGGTATTCATAATATGCAATGTATTCATGGCGTGTCGGCCATTTCAGACGTCTGTTGGTACAACCAACCCAACCTCCCCCCCCCCTGAAGCACTTCGCGACCAAAGTTAAGCTATTACCCTCTTTGATAATCTCCGAGAGATCGGATTACCACTCGCCATAATTATGTTACCAAGTGTGTGTGTGTGTGGGGATGTATGGATGGTCTTCTTCACTGGTGTTCAATGGCTTCCTTTTCGAGGTAGGGAACTTGTTGAGCGACGGTGGGCGAGAGAGAGAGAGAGAGAGAGAGAGAGAGAGAGAGAGAGAGAGAGAGAGAGAGAGAGAGAGAGAGAGAGAGAGAGAGAGCCCGCTTTAATTAAACCCCCCCTCGAGGAATATACGAGGTCTGGCTACTGGCATCAGTCGGAAGTTGGCTGGATCTGACAGCTTCCACCAGGGCAGCTGTTCTCATCACGATATCATGACGTGTTGGCCCAGTGTGACACACGAGTTCTTTCCCTTCTTCTCTGTTATCAGATCACAGTCATGTGGTCCCCCAGGACAGGGATATACATTAGAGGCTTCATCCACAAACTCTCGTATTCATGCAATCTTGCGTCGGTCACATTCACTTGAAGGCTCTTTACGAGTATTATATGTTAGGGAACCAGGCTTAGGAGTGTGCAGTGGTATATCAGATGGTTCTGATACCACAAGGGAACCTGTTTGTGAATCTTGTAAACGCATTCAGGCCAGTGGTCAAGAGACTGAGACGAGACATGATGAGGTTAGGATAACGATTCCATATCTCTTCCTCGATCCTGTTCTGGTCAGTTGATCACAACAACATTACGGCAGTGTTATAACCACACGACACACGTAGTTCCAGATGATCCTCTGTACCTCCACCAGGATCTCCAGCAATCTGACATCTATCTGAAAATTGCTGTTTGCCGAAAGTTAGAAATTTCCAGAGAGATAGATAGATGGAGAGAGAGAGAGAGAGAGAGAGAGAGAGAGAGAGAGAGAGAGAGAGAGAGAGAGAGAGAGAGAGAGAGAGAGAGAGAGAGAGAGAGAGAATGTTAATTGATGATTTGCATATTTCATGACTACAAAAGTAAATGGCAATAAAAAAAGAGAAAATCTCATGGAGCGCCAAGCGTTTCTGTAAATATCAAAGGCTCTACCCTGAATTTGTAATTAGTATTTCATGTCAGAATTATCATAAGAGTTGGTTGCACCTATAAACATATATATATATATATATATATATATATATATATATATATATATATATATATATATATATATATATATATATAGAGAGAGAGAGAGAGAGAGAGAGAGAGAGAGAGAGAGAGCTAGCGTAGTGTTACCGGACTCCCCTTGCTCGAGGTTACACTGCGAGTAAAAAGTCGCCTTTAGCGAGAATCTGTATCACTGGGAGTACAGTCTCCTCAAAGAACTTCAAACTCCAAAGGAGTCCGCATTACCTTGCGACTGGAAGTAGCGCAGCCTCGAGCTGACTCGGTCTCTAGAATGGTCCTGGGCAACAGCAGGACTCCTTCATAGAAAATGGTCTTGGGGGAGATTGTTAAAGAACAGAACGAACGTTGCTTACGTTCGAACCCATCAGTATGACTCGGACCGATCTACTTTCCTCTCGTTCTCCAATTTCCCTGCTGCATCGCGGCCTTTGGTTCCACCCTCCACACCTCACCCAACCCTCCCAGCCTCCTTTGGCAAAACATTGACCGCTTGTCACATCGTTGACAAACCATCCACTGCCCATTAATCACTGTTGCAGCAACGAGGAGAGGGGGGGGGAAAAATATATTTCTCTAATTAGAATTGATGTTTGGAATTAAAAGCAAGCGCTGCTGGCGAAGGAATCTCTCTCTTGAGTGATTGATGTTAATTTGCAATTCCGAACAGCCCCACCGACTGGAACTTTTCACCATAAGCCTGGCGGGAGCGCAGTGGATCTGGGAGTAAAGAATGGAAAGTTTTTCATACTCATTTGCATACTGGAAGCTCTCGTGGCGCGGGTGTACTGGAAGTCTATTGCTGGAAAGCACGTCAAAAACTGATGGTTGAACACGCTGGCAAAATGTTGCTGATTTATGATAACTAATGATGATGGAACACGCTGGCCTAACTGTTACAGGGATTGATTTATGATAACTAATGATGATGGAACACGCTGGCCTAACTGTTACAGGGATTGATTTATGATAACTAATGATGGTGGAACCCACTGGCAAAACTGTTGCTGATTTATGATAACTAATGAAGGTGGAACATACTGGCAAAACTATTGCTAATTTAAGATAACCAGTGATGTGATTTTCTTTCGGGTGTCGAGTTTAAGACTCGTTATGTTGGTAGTTTGGTTGTTTAGGCTGTGGGACTATCGACTGCCAGGGTCGTTAAGGTCCTCGGGTGTTGATGTATGACCTGCCAATTGACGAAATCCAGATATTCGATGAGTGAGATCACACATATACACTCTCTCACTGCATATGTGGCCATTGCTCATTTCGTTATGCAGTAGAGATTAGCCTTATTGCGCGGGATACGATATTTACTGCAATATTGAACTTCCTACAGAAATTCGTTCATGAAAATCATGATATAACCCTTCAGAAGCAGTCTATATATATATGTTGGAAAGGATCACACTTTTGCGCGTGATCAAGATATTCCTATGAGTCCACGGGGAAAATGAAACACGGTAAGTTCCCAAGTGCATTTTCGTGTAATAATCACATCATCAGGGGAGACACAAGAAAGAAATATAAGTCAGTTGATTTACATCGAAGAGACGAAGCTAGGGCGCCATGTGGTAAATATGCGATTGATCAATCACATGTTTACCACGAGTCACCACGGGTCAGCCCGGGGTCGAGCCAACATAGGTTCGAATCTCGGGTATGACAGTAGGGCTACAGCCGGCCTGGTTGTTCATCTTCCCTCTGAAAAATGGGTACCTGTCTTCGACTGTGTATGTGTGATATACAAGGTTAAGAGACGGGGCAACACGAGTGTAAACACTCTCTCCTCGTAACACACAAGTAGTAATCACAAAACACAGATGGTAATCAAAAGGTGGCCCGAAATATGAAAAAAAGAATATGATCTTGACCAGAATTCAAATATGAATGTATGTAACAGTTAGGGGAAAAAAAAAGAGGAAGATATGAGACTCCGTGTTCCATAAGAACTTATGATCTTTCTTTTCCACTTTAAGTTCATCCAGGCGTAGAGCAGACCCGCTCACGTCGACTACTCGTGTTTTTACGGCGAGAGAGAGAGAGAGAGAGAGAGAGAGAGAGAGAGAGAGAGAGAGAGAGAGAGAGAGAGAGAGAGAGAGAGAGAGAGAGGATTTTATACTCGTGTTGCCCCGTCTCTTAACTTTGTATATATGTACCATGTCTTTACTCCTATGCATGCACACACACACACACACACACACACACACACACACACACACACACACACACACACACACACACACACACACACACTCACTATCTTATGCCAGGTACCCATTTTATTGACCTGCTCCTAGGGGAGGATAAACAGCTGGGTGAGCTGTGGGACTGGCTGCTGCAACTTGGATTCGAACCTATGGTGGTTTGATCCCAAGTGGCCCCGTGCGTGCATGATGGTCAGTAACGTTAACTGCTACGCCATGGAAGTCCATAATAGTGTGCATGACCTTGTGTATGAGTGTGTGTGTGTGTGTGTGTGTGTGTGTGTGTTGCGTGTGTGTTTGTGTGTGTGTGTGTGTGTGTGTGTGTGTGTCTAGATTGAGCTACGCTGAGCTTCAGGGTACGCCGGGACATTATGCACACGGATGACCTCAATTTACCCAAGTATCCCCAACCCATCGAGCAAAACTCCATCAGGGTAGATCAGGGGACGATGTGTATGTGTGTGTGTGTGTGTGTGTGTGTGTGTGTGTGTTGGCCTACTTTCCCTAACCATCCCAGACCTCACACTCACCCTTGTCTCAGGGTACATCAGGGAGCCATATATATATATATATATATATATATATATATATATATATATATATATATATATATGTGTGTGTGTGTGTGTGTGTGTGTGTGTGTGTGTATGTGTTTGTGTGTGTGTGTGTTTATCTTATGCTGAGGTCCCCACCCACCCAGCGGGCCTGGCCACTCTCCCGCCTCCTCCTCCTCTAACACAATAATGTGGTTCTACTTCCACCTGCATCGGGAAACAGCTCTGTAACTCACCCCTCCCCTCCCTCCCTCCACTCGCGCCTGTAAGGCCTGATTGGATTAGAACGCAAGCACTGAGTGCAGGCGGAGCTCCAAGCGGCTCCACCGACGTCTGTGGGGTGGGTGTGGGGCGCGGGGTGGAGGTTTGGGGAGGTTTGGGGCATCTCCTTTATCTTGAGGGAAAATGGAAAAAAAAAAAATGAAAAAAGACTGGAGGCGATGGAATGGCATCCGTTGTGGCGTTCCTGATTGGATTATTCTGTTATTGCCATCACGCGAACAGTTATGCCTCCCAGATCTGAGCACCTGCAATACTCATTTCCATATTTCTTGCTTCCTATATTTTTTCCCCTCTTTGCACGGTGGATATTTTTGTTACAAACTTCTCGCTTCAACTACTGAGAATTTTGAGGCAAATTTGACAGTTGCTCTTAAATTATGGTTTCTCTTAACTTTTTGTTAGCCAAGACAGTACGAGTTAACTAATTGACGATATATATATATATATATATATATATATATATATATATATATATATATATATATATATTTATGTATTAGCCTAAGCCAGGTACCCAAGATATCGACTATCCTCCTAGGGGAGGATGAACAGCTGGGTGTGCTTTTGTCGAGCGTATTTATGAACTCTGGCAGAAGTGATCGCTGTGTGAGGTCGTCATGGCGCATCCTGAACCACAGGGAAATCCACTGACTCCCTCCACCAAGGCTATTGACCAGTTTGCTATCTGGTTTTGACGCACACGCTGAGACCGCACCTTAACGCAGTGCTTCCACTTGACTGACGAATTAACCTTTGATATACGTCACTCAGATCAGCGTCGTTGGGGACCTGAGCGTCTCATGGACTGTAATGATCGGGGTAATGGATTCGTATGGTTGGCTACATCATCATGCACTGGTCATTAGTTTCATCTTTGCCAGCGATACTTTAGACCAATTACTGGGGTCTCTGGATACTGAAGAAGGTAGTGGTACTAATCTACTTCCCTTAGGATGGAGTGAAATGCAGTCATATAAAAGCGATGCACAATTGTATTACCAAGTATTCATTTTTATGTTAGCTGGGACGGCACGGGGAAATGAAGTCTTAACCGAGGCCATATCATTAACTTATATGTATATATATATATATATATATATATATATATATATATATATATATATATATATATATATATATATATATATTAGCCTGAGCCGGGTGACCCATTTTATCGACCCACCCTAAGTTAAGGGTGGATGAACCGTTGGGTCGATTTAGGATCGATTGCCACAACTAGAATTCGAACCTATGCTCTCGACCCTGGGCGGCCCCGTGAATGCCATCAGGAACGCTAACCACTGTATAATTCCAAGCCTTGATAGTTTCCTCGGCTTATAATGTGGTCTAAGGCTCAGCTCTCTCCTCTGATATACATCTATGAGGCCTGAATATCAATCAACATCTTGAGATATGTCAATCCTTCAGGACAAAGTGGCTGGCAATGTTATACTGTATATATAAAGATAGTTTGTAGCTCAAAGAGAAATTACCAAGTGTGTCTGGTATAAGACTTATATTCTGCTTACCTTCCAAAAGAAATGGACTCGTGCCTAAATATGTCTGTGGATGATGCCAGGGTCATGAGGGAAGCAAAGAGCGATAAGGATTGCATCAACTCATAAGGAGACTTACGATCTGTGAATTGGGCTGACCGTCCAGTTCCCAGATGTAGATGGTGATCGTTGGCTTAAATCTGTGAGGACAGATTACCACTCAGAGACTATGAGAAGCAACTGTTATAAGAGGTTGGGAGTCCGCCTTAGGGTTTCTGTTCTTCCGGGATGCGAAGCTCTAGGGTGTGGAGGATTAGGGGATCAGACCTGATGTACAGTGTTTCTGCCTATATTACCGCACTTACTTAGAAGGGTATTGGAATGCTAGTGGAAATATGATCCTGGCTTTTATAGAGGGGAAGATAACTCTTTGAGGTGCTAAAAGTTCTGAAAAAGAAGGAGTTAAGTACGGTTATAAAGTGGATAAATGGGAGAGTTTGATGTTGTGGATGGAAGTAGTGACACGAGGGTATATCACTGACGAATAGAGGAGTTGATGGCCACAACTAGAACAAAGATAAAGGAAGATTTAGTGATGAGAGAGTGTGTGTATGTGTGTCATTACTAAGAGTTCCATATTCTGATGAGAGATGGGAGATTGTCCACGAGTGCCATCTGTTGGAGGGATGTGGAAAACGCTGATCAGAGCCATCTGTTGGAGAGATGAGGAAGGGACTGATCAAAGCCATCTGTTGGGGTGATGGGGAAAAACGCTGGTCACAGCCATATGTTGGGGAGATGTGGAAAGCGCTGGTCAGAACCATCTGTTGGAGAGATGTGGAGGATAGTGGGTGCCAGTTATTAGTAAGAAGTGGACACTGGCAGTTAGAGAAGCTATATATAAGCTGAAGTTGTCTGAAAAGTCTGGTTTGAATGATGATCCTCCTCGCATGTGTTGAAATTAGCGTCTCCAGTCAAACAATGATGGTTACCATGATTAGGGATATAATCACCAGCGCCAACCTAACAATTATGGTTGTCACGACCAGGAACAAAACCAGGAGCTCCAATCTTGACACTCATGGTTGCCACGATTAAGAAGATGAGCTGCGCCAATCTGAGAAATTCATCTGATTAGGAAGAAAATCACCAGATCCGATCTGAGGAAATATGTTGGATGCGATTATGAACACAAATAAGACACGCACAAACCCGTCGTTCATCTTCTATTCTACGAAAAATAGATCAGTGTGATGCTATGTCGTACGACGTGAATAGTCGTTTAATGATAATGTCTCGACCTCGAGGATCGTATTGGGTGAGTTTGTAGACGCTGGTTTGGTGTAGTGACGTACAAGACCTGGCGCAGCTGGTCCTGACGAGGGAGCTCCTTCCCACGCCTCTTTTCCCCCCCTTCTTCCCCAACCACCTCCTCTCTCCCCCATTACCGGCCCCCAGCGACCACTCCTGCAGGTGACAGCCCGAAGGCTCCCTTGCTGGGCTGAGCTCCACGTAGGCACCAGGTAAATATTGGGTTTATTATTCTTTTTTGGAGTTACTCTTAGCTTATGGAGTTGTTCCCACTCTCTCTCTCTCTCTCTCTCTCTCTCTCTCTCTCTCTCTCTCTCTCTCTCTCTCTCTCTCTCGGTATGTATACAGAGAGAGAGAGAGAGAGATCGCCTGCACTGGGTTAGCGTAAGGACATGAGGGAGAGGAGTGTCCTCCGAAGCAGTTATTACACGGCAAACATCACCTCTCTCCCTGGTCGTCGACTCTGGGACTCTGGCGTTATTGACGCTTGTGAGCATGTGTCCACACCTGGGTTATGAGATGGCAGACTTCGAGAAGTTAACACGGTATCATTTCCATCACGCTGTACAGTGAGTGTGCCCTGTACAACCTCTGATGCTCGAAAGAGGGTCATTCAACGGTAGCACACTCACTTTCTCGGTGTTATTCTATTATCTGCAGCATCTAGGGGGAAAAAATATATTGTCCACAGTCAATCCAGCTGTTCATCCTTCCTTAAAGGCTGCTTGGTGAAATGGGTACCTTGCTCCGGCTAGCCTATAGACAGATAGAAAAATAGATAGATAGATAGACGGATGGATAGATGAATAGTTAGATAGATAGATGAATAGATGGATAGCGTTAATGATATGCCTTTATTAGTTCGTTCAGATACCTGTGCCGTCTCAACTACTAACAACAAACAACAGTGCTATAATTCGCCTATCACCAACTCGACGTTTTCCATCACAAAATTCAGGAAAGGTTACTGTTTTTGGTACAAATGAATCGGTCAATATCTCAAAAGACAGAGACAGCAGTATGGCAGTGCCAAAAGTCCCATTACCCGGCAATCTGCCACGTCGTGCAGATCTTTGTGTTGAAAGCTGTGGCTTTGCCGAGAGCAATCATCATTGTTAATTCACCCACGTAAACAGTGTTTGATGCCAGCATCAGCTTGCATTCCCCTGGAGGGGGGGGGGGGGGGGGGGGGAGGCTCCTGACTCACGCATCAGGAAGACCTGGGATGACCTGTCTATGAAAACGTCGACTCGGTTCACCGTCGCCTGCTTCTGTCTCTGGGTCTGTCTATCATGTCTCACTGTCGTGGTGGACAGGGGTAACGTCATTGCTTCAGTCGCCACGAGAAATGGTGGAAGATGGCGTAACGCGACACACACACACACACACACACCGCGATGCTGTTTTCTGTGGAGTGGTGTAGCGTTAGGAAAGGATGAAGGCACACGACTATGAATATGTATATATCCTATGAGTCCATGGGGAAGATGAAACACAGTAAGTTCCCAAGTGCACTTTCGTCTAACAATCACATCATCAGGGGAGACACGAGAAAGGTATAACAGTCAGCTGATATACAACGAAGAGACGTAGCTAGGACGCCATTTGGTAAACATATATATATATATATATATATATATATATATATATATATATATATATATATATATATATATATATGTGTGTGTGTGTGTGTGTGTGTGTGTGTGTGTGTGTGTGTGTGTGTGTGTGTGTGTGTGTGTGTGTGTATTTCTATGAGTTCACGGGGAAAATGAAACACAATGTTTCATTTTCCCCGTGGACTCATAGGAATATCTAGATCACGTGCAAAATTGTGATCCTTTCCAATATATATATATATATATATATATATATATATATATATATATATATATATATATATATATATATATATATATATATATATATATATATACATGCTCACGTGAGCGAGGTAAAGTCAGGAACAGATGACTGAGCCTTTGAGCGGAAAGGTCTTGACTTAGCTCCTTCCTCTGTTCCCTCTTATGGAAAGTAATAGAGGAAGGGAGGTTCTCCAGGCAGCCGCTCCTGCTGTACCTAGTCGCCTCTCTACTTCACGCGGGGAATACCACTTTTCACCCGGGTCCCACATCCTGCTTAAACTCTCCTCTGCTTTGATAGCATTACTGCAATTCACTCATCCCTCTTATCTGTACAGTTGTTGCCCGCGTTTAGTGTACGAATGTAGGCTTCCGTAATCCTCTTAAAACCAATGGGTTTGCAAAGATAGATCATAATCGCTTTAGGTACTTATTTTTTTTTTACTCTCTCTTTCAGTATTACCTGCCTGTGTGTGTGTGTGTGTGTGTGTGTGAGTGTGTGTGTGTGCGCGCACTAGGGCGCATGGGCGTGGAGATTTGGACACACCAGTTGCCATGATGTATAATCGTTTGACTAGACATCCCTCCCTAACCTATGTTGTATACACATCACTGGCGCTCATTTACGGTGAGGAAAGAGAGAACGAAACAGGACCAGCTGATGAACGTGTCTCTGAGATACAAAACTGAGGAAAAGATGAGTTTGTTCCCCAAAGGTGATAGATAATATGTAGGGGTCAGCCTTCCTGACCGTGATGCATTTCCGGGCCTTAAAGGGTCGAGGCCTCATAGGTTCGAATCTTAGAGGCGGCAGTCAGTCCACAGTCAACTTAGCTGCTCGCACTCATGATATATATTTTTTTTTTTTCATACAGATTCGCCATTTCACGCATTAGCGAGGTAGCGTTAAGAACAGAGGACTGAGTCTTAGAGGAAATATCTTCACTTGGTCCCCTTCTCTGTTCCTTCTTTCGGAAAACTGAAAATGGGATGGGAGGATTTCCAGCCCCCCGCTCCCTCCCCTTTCAGTCACCTGCGACACGCAGGTAATACGTGGGAAGTACTCTTTCTCCCATATATATATATATATATATATATATATATATATATATATATATATATATATATTAGCATGAGCCTGGTACCCATTTTATCAACCACCCTCTACGGGTGGATGAACATCTGGGTTGACTGTGGACCCACTGCCACAACCAGGATTTGAACCTACGCGCTCGACCCTGGGCTGCCCGTGAATGCGTCACGATCAGGAACGCTAATCGCTGCACACTTATACTTTAGCATTATCCGCTACAGCATCTAAACGAATAGCTACATCTGGCTAAGACTATTGCTACGTGCGAGTGTGATCCTAATGTCACAGCAGCAATTAAACCCGAGTCTCGTTCTATATAATCGCCCAACCTATACCAATTTTCTCTCCTTTTTTTCGTTCTCATTATGGACGCATTAGTGATACAAGAGCTTTCGATTTTTTTACACCTGGGAACTAATTTCTTCTGCAAAACATCCTTTTAAGTAAAAAAATGGATTAATGGCTATTCGAATTCTTTTCCTGGCTCGTGAGTCAGGAAAGAATTGAGCTGGCAGGAGGATGAGATGATTTAATTATACCTCCTCGACTCCCCCTTCCTTCCTCTTTGTTCACGATGAATCATGGCAGTTAGTTGCATGTCGATCACACTCGTCCGGAAATGAATCTCGAAGCTGAAGTCATACTTCGGTTCTGCGATAATATCTTTTCCCGAGGGAATGAGTACGTGTCTGGATGTCCCAAAGGCAGAGCGCTCTGCTCCCCCATGTTGAGAGAACAGATTGTATCTACGTATTGGATATGAATTGTTTTTTTGTTTTGGCATTGGCTTTGGTGGCACGGGCAACTGAATTCTCTATCAAGGCCGGGAGCGTCTGTGCACAAGACGTCTCCTTATGAACTTGTGAAGACACTATTCACCGTGACCTGTAAAATTTCTGCCTGGGATGAAATGCACAGAGCCACAGTTTGGCGAGAATGCTAAGTCAGTTTCAGACCAGCTCTTCTATCTGTGATCAGCCGAGCGCCTTTCATCATAGACCTCCTGAGGAGCCGTGAGGTCTGTGTCCAGACATAAACTGAGACAAGACACACGACACCAACACTGGCTGGTAAAACTGACTTTCCTCAGTTCTTCTTGAAGGTTGTTGGAAAGTTGGGCATCATTACCTGTTATTCACTGTTGCTGGTGACACTGGCATTGTGATAGGTTTCGTGGTAACATTATGGTACAGTTTTCCGTCAAAATCCGTATACCTTCTAACCGTGTTTTTGTGTATATATATATATATATATATATAAATATATATATATATATATATATATATATATATACATATTGGATATCTTTTTTTTTCTTTTTTTTTCATACTATTCGCTATTTCCCGCGATAGCGAGGTAGCGTTAAGAACAGAGGACTGGGCCTTTGAGGGAATATCCTCACCTGGCCCCCTTCTCTGTTCCTTCTTTTGGAAAATTAAAAAAAAATATTGGATATCTATGTTGCCTTTTTATCTCATTTCTCGTCCTTGCTCTTCAGTTTAATATATCCGTCATATCTCTCCTTCACTTCTCGTCACCCGCTTTATCAAATTCTGATCAGCACGCTCCCATCGAGCGCAAAAGTTACACCTGGAAAAAAAGAAAAGATTAAAAAAACCAAGCGGGAAAGAATATCAGCATTTCAAAAGTTCCAAAGGCTCTTAGTAGCCTCAGGGAGAAGAGGCAATTCCTTAATGTAGCGTGGATACTTGTGCCTTCATGTCCTCTGCTTCGAAAGGGAATTTCCCCTTTTTCTCACTCTTAATCTCTTTCAGTTTGATTGTACATTTTAATCTTGCTTTTCTGCCTGGCTTCTCAATGTGTCTTGCGGATGAGGGATGTCGGGGGTCTGTGCTTGTGCACTGTGAACCCTCTTCTGCTCCTAGTACCAGAATCCTTTATCATGGGATTGGAATCTATCTGTTTAGAATTGAGTTTCCTGTGTGCCATTATTTCGTAGTGTTTCCAGGAGATCGTTTGTGTGAATCATATTTTTCAGTTTTCTGTACGAATTTCTCTCTCTCTCTCTCTCTCTCTCTCTCTCTCTCTCTCTCTCTCTCTCTCTCTCTCTCTCTCTCTCTCTCTCTCTCTCTAACACACACATTTATGTACTAATTCCATATCTCTCATTTTCTCACTCTATCTCATCTCTTTAGATCATTTCTGTATCTCTCCCACCTCCTTTTTATTCCATTTCTTTCTTTCTCTCCCTATCTATATCTATCTTCTCTTCTTCTTTTACAATGTCCTTTTCGAAAAGCATATCAGGTTGTGGACGAAGAGATCAATTTCTTTAGA
Source organism: Panulirus ornatus (assembly GCF_036320965.1). Taxonomy (NCBI): domain Eukaryota; kingdom Metazoa; phylum Arthropoda; class Malacostraca; order Decapoda; family Palinuridae; genus Panulirus; species Panulirus ornatus. The sequence goes on from NC_092249.1 coordinate 8,004,667, forward strand.
GTTTGCTTTCTTTCTTTCCCCCCCCCAAAAAAAAAATCATACTATACTTTGTCTTTTTAACTGCCTCTGCGATTTACTTATTTCCGTCTTCGTCCTATCATAGTAAGATAATGCCACCAGACCATGAATTCCCGTCTGCGTCTTATCATATTAAGATAGTGCCAGTAAGCCATAAGCATATATATATATCTTTTTTATAAAGTTCTTCTGTAAGCCTAATAATGAATCATTCGTAGAAACAGGAATACATTAATGACTCTAGCAATCATTGCACACATGTTCCACCGCATTGGAAAAAATATGCTTCAAACTCGGAAGAGGAGCGGCCCCAATATACCTTTGATGGAACGATATTCTCATGAACGTAATGGTCAAAGTGAAGGAGTGGTCTTGAGTCCTCTTTATGGTATTAGATTCTTTCTGTGGTCGACTGCAGAGGAGGAGGAGCAAAGTGAGGGAAGGAGAACTGACGGCAGAGGAGGAGCAAAGTGAGGGAAGGAGAACCGACTGCAGAGGAGAAGCAAAGTGAGGGAGGGAGAACCGACTGCAGAGGAGGAGCAAAGTGAGGGAGGGAGAACCGACTGCAGAGGAGGAGCAAAGTGAGGGAAGGAGAACCGACTGCAGAGGAGGAGCAAAGTGAGGGAGGGAGAACCGACTGCAGAGGAGGAGCAAAGTGAGGGAGGGAGAACCGACTGCAGAGGAGGAGCAAAGTGAGGGAAGGAGAACCGACTGCAGAGGAGGAGCAAAGTGAGGGAAGGAGAACCGACTGCAGAGGAGGAGCAAAGTGAGGGAGGGAGAACTGACGGCAGAGGAGGAGCAAAGTGAGGGAGGGAGAACCGACTGCAGAGGAGGAGCAAAGTGAGGGAGGGAGAACCGACTGCAGAGGAGGAGCAAAGTGAGGGAGGGAGAACTGACGGCAGAGGAGGAGCAAAGTGAGGGAAGGAGAACCGACTGCAGAGGAGGAGCAAAGTGAGGGAAGGAGAAGCGACTGCAGAGGAGGAGCAAAGTGAGGGAGGGAGAACCGACTGCAGAGGAGGAGCAAAGTGAGGGAGGGAGAACCGACTGCAGAGGAGGAGCAAAGTGAGGGAGGGAGAACTGACGGCAGAGGAGGAGCAAAGTGAGGGAGGGAGAACCGACTGCAGAGGAGGAGCAAAGTGAGGGAGGGAGAACCGACTGCAGAGGAGGAGCAAAGTGAGGGAGGGAGAACCGACTGCAGAGGAGGAGCAAAGTGAGGGAGGGAGAACCGACTGCAGAGGAGGAGCAAAGTGAGGGAGGGAGAACCGACTGCAGAGGAGGAGCAAAGTGAGGGAGGGAGACCGACTGCACAGGAGGAGCAAAGTGAGGGTGGGAGAACCGACTGCAGAGGAGGAGCAAAGTGAGGGAGGGAGAACCGACTGCAAAGGAGGAGCAAAGTGAGGGAGGGAGAACCGACTGCAGAGGAGGAGCAAAGTGAGGGAGGGAGACCGACTGCACAGGAGGAGCAAAGTGAGGGTGGGAGACCTTGGGTATGTCTGGCTTCAAGGTGACTTCCCTGCTTACAACACTTTTGCAATACTGCAGAGTATTCTGTGTGTTTGCTGAGACTGTAAGGGCCAATGAATGCCCAAAATCAAGGCCATTCCTATGAGTCCACGGGGAAATGAAACACGATAAGCTCCCAAGCGCACTTTCCTGTAACAACATATCGCAATATATATATATATATATATATATATATATATATATATATATATATATATATATATATATATATATATATATATATATATATATATATTTTTTTTTTTTTTTTTTTTTTATACTTTGTCGCTGTCTCCCGCGTTTGCGAGGTAGCGCAAGGAAACAGACGAAAGAAATGGCCCAACCCCCCCTATACACATGCACATACACACGTCCACACACGCAAATATACATACCTACATATATATATATATATATATATATATATATATATATATATATATATATATATATATATATATATATATATATATATATATATATATATATATATATATATTCTTTTTTTCTTTCACACTAATAGCAATTTCCCGCGTTAGCGAGGTAGCGTTAAGAACAGAGGACTGGGCCTTTGAGGTGAATATCCTCACCTGGCCCCCTTCTCTGTTCCTTCTTTTAGAAAATTAAAAAAAAAAAAAACGAGAGGGGAGGATTTCCAAACCCCCCGCTCCCGCTCCCTTCCCTTTTAGTCGCCTTCTACGACACGCAGGGAATACGGGGGAAGTATTTTTTTCTTCCCTATCCCCAGGGATGATATATGTATACACCTTAGCCTAAGCAATGTACCCAAATCGTCGTTCAATACCTAGAGGTGGATTAACAGCTGGGTTGACTGTAGACCGACTCCCCCAACCAAGATTCGAATCTATGCGCTCGACCCCAGAAGACTCGTGAGTACGTCATGGTCAGCAACGCTAATCGCTACCCTTCTGAGGTCCACACTGTTATCATGTTGTGTCATGCCGGTATGAATAAGGCCTTAAGTGAAATGACTGTCTATATTAAGCCTTTCGTAATATACGACTCGGATCGTTCCATAAAGCAATCCTCTTCCCTTGCTATTGCACCAGCGAAGCTTCACGTGTCGCTCTGTACTGCCATGCTATCATCACGGCGTCACTCCTCACATTTCTACTTACTCATTACGCTCAGACTCATGTCCACAGGTCATGCAGCAGCCAGACGGGATCTCGGGAGTGAAATGAGCAACCGTGCCATTCGATTTGCATACCTTCGCAGGAAGTCGTTGGTTCATCTCATCAGTTCCCGTACCTCTCCTATTGTCTGTGCTCCGCAGGGGACGACGGCAATGTTCTGTCTCCACTGACACACAACGCTCTCTTCGTCGGGTTATGAGAACAGTACATACCATCATCTTTATGGGTCTAGAAATCGCATTTCTCAAGAGTCATAGATGGCAGGTTAGCTTTCTTGTCTTTTCCGACGCCTCGCTTCCATGGATTCTCGTCTTCGCTCCGAGGTTGTATAACAGTCTCTTCCAGCGAGTACCCTGGTCGGCTTTTCTCATCAGGGACAAAGAGGAGCTTGGGGAGGTGGGTAGCATTCTTCCACTCTAATCTTTTCCAGGTATCTGCTAACAGCGTGAAATCGACCACCAGTTTACCTCCTACTGTCAACTAGGGAAACGCCTCGTATTGCTGGTCCTTACAGCTTGGAGGCGGGATGTCCCTCCCATTATAGTGTGTCCGAGATTTGTATTTACCATTAATTCCCACTCTTAAAAGGTAGCCAGACCATCGCTCTCCAGATGGCTTGGATACACACTGTCGTCTAGGGTAAGTGTATTGGAAGTGAAGGGCTGGGATGTGATGAGTTAAAGCGGTAGTTGATGCTGTGTACATACCTTCGTTTTCCCTCTCTTTCCTCCCGTTTTTCATCTCTCTCTCTCTCCCACTTACGCTGTGGAGGTGCTACCCGCCTGAGTATGGGGAGGGTTGGTGACTCAGTGCGCCAGCACTTCAGTGGCCGTCAGGTTTCTCCCCTATGGCCCAGGTGGAGATCCTTTCTTTCCGCCTCACCTACACACGAGCTGTTGGCATTCAGTCGACCAACATACAGCCTCTCTACCTCGTCCACTAAACACCTGACGACGCATTGAGGCCCGCAGAAACACGCGCTAGCCTTTCCCTCTTGGCCAAACCTAGTCTTGGTATTCCCTCCCATTCTCCTCCTGTGTGTATTTATTCATCATTCTATATTCCTCATTCTCTCTCTTATCTTTCTCATCCAATCTTACGCTTGCTTCCTACTGTCTCCCCCCATCTTCCAGCTACATATTCATGTGCCATGAGTGTGTGTGTGTTAACGTGAATTGGGATGGAATGCTTTAAATTGCGTCATCCCTTGCAGGTCTGGTGTTCCCTCCCTGACGAATATTGCAGTGTTTCATAGTGTTGCGAGGGTGTTGCTCGCTCAAAGGTAGTGGTACCAATCCCAGATATCTACGAAATGACTCTCATTACTTGGCAGGTATAGTATAAGTGACTCTAAAAGGGACCTCAGTGTTGCTGTGTTCCGTAATTCTTCATGAGCTTTGCTCATTTGTGTTTTCGGTGTTGCTAAGTTTACTCTGGGTGTTTCGATTGGGTAATTGCTGGCTGCTGTTTTGTCATTACGTGAGATGATGCCTAATTGTTTTGCAGTTTCCGGTAACAGTGTTCCTGATTGCTTTTGGATGTTTCACATTATTTATCTGCTGTTCTCCACGTGGGTGTTGCGATATTTATAGATATATGAAACATAAGTACATGAAGATATTCTGCGTAATTCTACATATATATATATATATATATATATATATATATATATATATATATATATATATATATATATATATATATATATATCACACAGGATAACATCGCATTCTACACCTCTTTACCAATCAGTCACCGACGAGCAGTTCAGTTGGATAATGGGGTCATCTGATGACCCGTCTAGCCCCGTTTCCCCTCACGTTACCCCGGAGCGGCTGCTACTTTTGCGTTCGCCAAGCCACTCGCCTTTCATTGGACTTAGGGAGACGGATTTTTTTTCGAGACGACAATTGAGAAACGGGTGGTACTTTTGCGTCCGTCACCAATTCGCTTTGTGTGTGACGGTTTTCTTCTTCGTTCAGAAAAGAATTTAATCGTAAGTGACCCATAGTATAATCATTCATCAATTATTAATTCTAATCTAAATATATATATCAAAATTTTACTTATTCAAAGAGATAATATTTGTCTTTTACGTAAAAGTACCAAAAAAAGTATCAAGTTTAAAAGCGAAGGTTCAAACTATTTTGAAGGTGGGATCCTGTGACAGTCCACTCCAGCTGGCAGAGGTGGGGTCCTGTGACAGTCCACTCCAGCTGGCAGAGGTGGGGTCCTGTGACAGTCCACTCCAGCTGGCAGAGGTGGGATCCTGTGATAGTCCACTCCAGCTGGCAGAGGTGGGGTCCTGTGACAGTCCACTCCAGCTGGCAGAGGTGGGGTCCTGTGACAGTCCACCCCAGCTGGCAGAGGTGGGGTCCTGTGACAGTCCACTCCAGCTGGCAGAGGTGGGGGTCCTGTGACAGTCCACTCCAGCTGGCAGAGGTGGGGTCCTGTGACAGTCCACTCCAGCTGGCAGAGGTGGGATCCTGTGACAGTCCACTCCAGCTGGCAGAGGTGGGGTCCTGTGACAGTCCACTCCAGCTGGCAGAGGTGGGATCCTGTGACAGTCCACTCCAGCTGGCAGCAACAAGACCGTACCTCCCCTGGCTCGAGTCTCCAGTTCTACTCAAGCCAGCATTCCTCTGCTCTCTACGCAGACTTTCCCTGTTTCCTTCTCCCACCGGCCAGTACGCTCGGCTTCTGCATCAACAGACCCTCCTGGGTCAGGTTACTTTCGACTCTAGTCGACCCAAGCACTTACACAACATCTCTGAGGAAGCACGTGTAGGGTTCCTAAGTATAGACCCTCCCACGGCTGCAGACCACCCGTTCGTGTGGGGTTCATAAGTGTAGACCCTCCCATGACTGCGGGCCACTCGCTGGAACCCTGTTTGCTGCTGAGGGTCTCTGCCATTCACGTCTGGCCTTGTGGATGTATCGGACACTTTCCCTCTAGCTGACTTCCCCTTTCTCTTCTCTGCCGTCGTGGAGAGTCCTACCGATCCTACGGGGAGTAGGGTCTCTAGTGCCTCTGGTGTTGTACACCTCAGTCAGAGTGGGTCTCTGTGCACGTCGCAGGGGTCGCTGCAGGCTACAGAGTCACTGTAGGGTCGTGCTTCCAGGGGTCTCGCCACTCCGAGACTGATCATGTCCAAGAGTGAGGAGGTGGGGTTGGTAATCGCTCGCGGACCAAAAGCCTGCACCCACTTGCGCGTGTCTCTTTTCCCCATATCAAAAGCACAGATCTGCAGCCGGAATCACTGAGCGGACCGCTGAAGACAAAGGCCCGTGTCTTGCTGAATTGACGACATTCATGGCAAAGAGCAAACTAACTCAAGTTAGTTCTGCGGGGGCGTTGAAGAGGAGGACATTGACGAGGCCTGTGGGGATGCACTACACAGGCCCTCAACTGACACTCGTAGGGAAAGTAAAACCGTGGAAGTTTATGTACACACACACACACACACACACACACACACACACACACACACACACACACACACACACACACACACATGCACCTCTTTTCTGCGAGAAATTGCAAAATTCATCCTTGGGCAAGTGTGACTGAATGTTCAGCCCCTCGTCAACAAAGAGGAAGGGGAGGTCGCGGGATGTTTAATTAAATGATTTATTCCTCCTGGTTACAGAGGCAGTGCCTCCCACATACACCATACAGAGGATTTACATGACCAGTTGGGTTGTGTTACAAAGAGATATACAGAACACTGTAGTGGTGGCGAGGTATTGTTTTGTGTGTGAAGAATGATGCCTCTGTATAACCACGCATGTATATTTGTATATACATATACATGCACATATACATATAAAGAAAACTGGACCTCTTGATATGTAATAGTAAAACACCCGAGAGTACTTCGATGCAATGGGAAACCCAGATAACATTAGACCTGATGGTTTACGACAGTATTATGTGCTGGAGGGCGGTAGCGGTGGCCTGAATTTCATATGTAAATATATGCTGACAGAATGGTAATATGGTGGGCGTCGCACCGACATACTGCTATAAATGGAGATAAGACAGTAAAGCAGAGGGCTCCTTCCTACCCTATATCTAGAGGGAGGATAGTAAAGCAGGAGGCTCCTTCCTACCCTATATCTAGAGGCAGGATAGTAAAACAGAGAGCTCCTTCCTACCCTATATCTAGAGGGAGGATAGTAAAACAGAGGGCTCCTTCCTACCCTATATCTAGAGGGAGGATAGTAAAACAGAGGGCTCCTTCCTACCCTATATCTAGAGGGAGGATAGTAAAACAGAGGGCTCCTTCCTACCCTATATCTAGAGGGAGGATAGGAAAACAGAGAGCTCCTTCCTACCCTATATCTAGAGGCAGGATAGTAAAACAGAGAGCTCCTTCCTACCCTATATCTAGAGGGAGGATAGTAAAACAGAGGGCTCCTTCCTACCCTATATCTAGAGGCAGGATAGTAAAACAGAGAGCTCCTTCCTACCCTATATTTAGAGGGAGGATAGTAAAACAGAGGGCTCCTTCCTACCCTATATCTAGAGGGAGGATAGTAAAGCAGAGGGCTCCTTCCTACCCTATATCTAGAGGGAGGATAGTAAAGCAAAGGGCTCCTTCCTACCCTATATCTAGAGGGAGGATAGTAAAGCAGAAGGCTCCTTCCTACCCTATATCTAGAGGGAGGATAGTAAAACAGAGAGCTCCTTCCTACCCTATATCTAGAGGGAGGATAGTAAAGCAGAGGGCTCCTTCCTACCCTTTATCTAGAGGGAGGATAGTAAAACAGAGGGCTCCTTCCTACCCTATATCTAGAGGGAGGATAGTAAAGCAGAGGGCTCCTTCCTACCCTATATCTAGAGGGAGGATAGTAAAGCAAAGGGCTCCTTCCTACCCTATATCTAGAGGGAGGATAGTAAAGCAGAAGGCTCCTTCCTACCCTATATCTAGAGGGAGGATAGTAAAACAGAGAGCTCCTTCCTACCCTATATCTAGAGGGAGGATAGTAAAGCAGAGGGCTCCTTCCTACCCTTTATCTAGAGGGAGGATAGTAAAACAGAGGGCTCCTTCCTACCCTATATCTAGAGGGAGGATAGTAAAACAGAGGGCTCCTTCCTACCCTATATCTAGAGGGAGGATAGTAAAGCAAAGGGCTCCTTCCTACCCTATATCTAGAGGGAGGATAGTAAAGCAGAAGGCTCCTTCCTACCCTATATCTAGAGGGAGGATAGTAAAACAGAGAGCTCCTTCCTACCCTATATTTAGAGGGAGGATAGTAAAGCAGAGGGCTCCTTCCTACCCTTTATCTAGAGGGAGGATAGTAAAACAGAGGGCTCCTTCCTACCCTATATCTAGAGGGAGGATAGTAAAGCAGAGGGCTCCTTCCTACCCTATATCTAGAGGGAGGATAGTAAAGCAGAAGGCTCCTTCCTACCCTATATCTAGAGGGAGGATAGTAAAGCAGAAGGCTCCTTGCCACTCACCTCTATAGACGATGGCCTGATAGTTAAGCAGAAGGCTCCTCACCACCCACCACTGTAGAAGGAGGGAAGATAGTAAAGGGGAAATCTCCTTCCCACCCACCATTATAGATGGAGGCAAGATAGTAGAACAGAAGACTCCTTCCCACCCATCACTATTGATGAAGTCAGGATAGTAAAGGGGAAATCTCACAACACACCACTATAGAAGGAGACAGGACAGTAAAGCAGAAAGCTCCTCCCCGCCCATTACTATAGATGGAGACAGGATATTAAAACAGAAGGTTCCTTCCCCACACACCACTCCCTCCGGCACGTCAGCCATCAGGAAAATTTCTACGAAGGAAAACCGCGTAGCAGAAATTATAATGATAGGAAAGGATGTTTGGAAAACGCACCCTGACCTAATCTAAAACACTTGGTATGCTGACGAAAAGAAAACAGGTTAGATTGAAATACTTTGCCCTTCTCGAAGAAATATATAACGTACTTCAAGTGAACTGCAGTTTCTTCCCGCGATGAAAAAGATCGTCATTTGCAATGTTACTGAGAAATTAATTCATCTGCTTTCACTGATGGAGATCACTTTAACACGGCTCCTGGAAAACGAGTCATATGAGAGTTCATGTCCTCCTGTGAACACATAATGTCCTCACGATGCCAGAGATGATGTGAAGCCACTTCATTCATTACCAGACTGAAATATTGAAATCATCCTGAAAGAAGTATCTGAACTAAGGAGCTCATGAAACACAGCACATTGAGTGCCAGTGGATACCACTTCGACTAATTATTGTAATACACTGAAATCAATTCCAAGTGGGACATTAGTGGGACTTCCAAATAGGGCAGTGGTTGGACTTCCAAATAGAGCAGTGGTGGGGCATCTATATAGAGCAGTGGCGAGACTTGCAAATAGGTCAGTGGTGGCAGCGCTGTGTGGAGCACTGTCTTGTGAGTAAGATATAACGGCCAAAAGGAGATCCTAATCGCCCAGTTGCACCTGTGATGAAGGTGTGGGAGGAGGGCCAGAGACCACAAACTGCGCTACAGGTAAGGCACAGGTGATCTGACACCTCTAACGTGTGGCTCAGTCTCCGTCCATGCATTTGCAACCCCTACATCCGCACGTAGGACCAAGACTCCTCATTTACGACTCCATGCCACCTTTCTTCCAAATACGTTTGTATCCATTTTTTTCTATCGTTCTGTTTCGTAGCATTTTGTTTTAAGTTTACCATAAAGTTTCCTTTGTGCCCTTCATGTAGAGGGACATTTTCGTTATGTGTATATCCTTTCGTTGCATCTTCCTTTGTGCTTCCCTTTGCTTCAGATATAGAAATTAGTCTGTTCATTCCTGAAGTCTTTCCTTCTATCTTTCCCACCATCAGTTCCATGATCGTCACTCTTCTCCTATCCCTACACCCACCGCAATTTCTCCTCATCCCTTTATCAGAGACTCCCTCCATCCCACCTTCTCCATCCTGACTCTCTATCCCATCCATCGTCCTCGTCGCTTTTTTCCACCACCTTTTCCCCGATCGTCACTCTTCTCTCTCTACACCCATCATAATTTTCTCCTCCATCTCTCCATCATAGACTCCCATCAGCCTCCAGCCCACTTTCTCCGCTCCCGATTCTCTACCCTGTCACCTTCCATCGTCCCCATCACCTCCTCCTTGACGAGTTATCAGTGTAAAAGATTAGCCATGCGCCAACACCCAACATTTACTGACAGGACGATTTCAATAAGTGAAGCGCTCGTCCACGCCCTGCCACGCGCACTGACGTTCGTGCAGATTGAAATATCTCAGGAAGTGTAACGGGAAACGTCTGTCAGAGCTGACATTTATCTTATTTATTTACGAAATGCTTTTATTTTTCCTTTTCAACGGCGAAAAATAGTTGTTATGCTTTTATAGATTCGTATATGATCACGCCAGAACCAATTTCTATGAAACAGTCTTGGTGTTACCGAAGGTCTATCCAAAGGCTCCTGAAGCCCAAGGCCGCCTTACACCCACGGGCCTTTCCAAACGTTCCTGAAACCTAAGGCTGCCCTATACCCAGGGCCTTTCCAAAGGCTCCTGAAGCCAAAAGCTGCCCTACACCCAAGGGCCTTTCAAAGGCTCCTGAAACCCAAGGCTGTCCTTCACCTAGGGCCTTTCCAAAGGCTCCTGAAGCCAAAGGCTGCATTATTTCCAGTAGGAGGGAAACTTAGACCCCTTTTTGAGTGAGCATTTACGGACGAGACTGGCTTCCCAGTGTTACATCCTCGTCGAAGGTGACTGACTTTTTCACTTGGGATGTGACCTCCAACTGGTGGAATCGGGTGATATGCTTTCTCATGCAGGGGTGATAATCACACTTCCCTCCCACCATCTTTGTTCAGTGTAGGTTACGTTCCTGACGCAGAGAATGTTCAGTGTAGGTTACGTTCCTGACGCAGAGAATGGCAGAAGAGGACTCTGGGTGCGTGTTAAAGTTACAATAGACTTGGTATACCAAGCAGCTTGTAACCATTAGTACTTCCTTGTATTCTAAATAGGATTTAATATTGGTATTAGATCTTCTTCGTTCAAGAAGTCTTTGACCTATTTACCCTCTCAGAATATCGTTATGTGCACCCATTGGCTTAGACGACGCGTTCAGTTAAGTTTGCATTTGAAACTGTCGAGATGTGTAGTGCCTGGCTGCGTTGTACTCGGATCTGATTCCACAGCTAGATTGGACGGGTGCAAATGAGGCCATTTTTCTTCTCCTCCTGGCGCTTCTCTTAACGCTACCTCACAAATCGGGGAAGCAACCGTGTATAGAAATATATTAAGTTTCCTCATGAGATTCAAATGTCTCTTCACCTCCTCCCTAATCTACACTATGATGTATTCCGTTAACGTATAATTAGTATTTGTAACTGCTGCTATTAAGCTACTGATAGAATATTAATGCTATTAATTGCCAGAGCACCGTTTACACAAGGGGTAAAGTAATTGCTTCCAGGGGTTAATTATACGATGAACAATTACTGAAACCAAAATCCTTTGGTGTCGCCATCATGTTTACCGAGCTCAGTTTACAGAGTTCAGCATCAGGATAGAGTGGGTTGGGGATGAGTAAGAAGTCTCATTCATGGTATTGCTCTGTATCAGACGCTCGTCTGTCATTCCATTTTTTTATGATATTAGACATATATCCCTGGGGATAGGGGAGAAAGAATACTTCCCACGTATTCCCTGCTTGTCGTAGAAGGCGACTAAAAGGGAAGGGAGGGGGGGGGTGGGTGGGAATTCATCCCTCTCGTTTACATATATATATATATATATATATATATATATATATATATATATATATATATATATATATATATATATAAAATAAAACTACGTCAATAGATTAGGCTTACATATCACCCCTAGTCTTTATATATATATATATATATATATATATATATGTATATATATATATATATATATATATATATATATATATATATATTTATATATATATATATATATATATATATATATATATATATATATATATATATATATATATATATATATCTTTTCTTGTTTGAATGATTTTTGGGCTAAACATACTCATGTGTATGTTTGAATGATGGTTGGGCTAAACATACTCATGTGTATGTTTGAATGATTTTTGGGCTAAACATACACATGTGTATGTTTGAATGATGGTTGGGCTAAACATACTCATGTGTATGTTTGAATGATTTTTGGGCTAAACATACACATGTGTATGTTTGAATGATGGTTGGCTAAACATACACATGTGTATGTTTGAATGATGGTTGGCTAAACATACACATGTGTATGTTTGAATGATGGTTGGCTAAACATACACATGTGTATGTTTGAATGATTTTTGGGCTAAACATACTCATGTGTATGTTTGAATGATTTTTGGGCTAAACATACTCATGTGTATGTTTGAATGATGGTTGGGCTAAACATACACGTGTATGTTTGAATGATTTTTGGGCTAAACATACTCATGTGTATGTTTGAATGATGGTTGGGCTAAACATACACATGTGTATGTTTGAATGATGGTTGGGCTAAACATACTCATGTGTATGTTTGAATGATGGTTGGGCTAAACATACTCATGTGTATGTTTGAATGATGGTTGGGCTAAACATACACATGTGTATGTTTGAATGATGGTTGGCTAAACATACACATGTGTATGTTTGAATGATGGTTGGGCTAAACATACTCATGTGTATGTTTGAATGATGGTTGGCTAAACATACACATGTGTATGTTTGAATGATGGTTGGCTAAACATACACATGTGTATGTTTGAATGATGGTTGGGCTAAACATACTCATGTGTATGTTTGAATGATTTTTGGGCTAAACATACACATGTGTATGTTTGAATGATGGTTGGGCTAAACATACTCATGTGTATGTTTGAATGATGGTTGGCTAAACATACACATGTGTATGTTTGAATGATTTTTGGGCTAAACATACTCATGTGTATGTTTGAATGATGGTTGGCTAAACATACACATGTGTATGTTTGAATGATGGTTGGGCTAAACATACTCATGTGTATGTTTGAATGATGGTTGGCTAAACATACACATGTGTATGTTTGAATGATGGTTGGGCTAAACATACTCATGTGTATGTTTGAATGATTTTTGGGCTAAACATACTCATGTGTATGTTTGAATGATTTTTGGGCTAAACATACTCATGTGTATGTTTGAATGATTTTTGGGCTAAACATACTCATGTGTATGTTTGAATGATGGTTGGGCTAAACATACTCATGTGTATGTTTGAATGATGGTTGGCTAAACATACACATGTGTATGTTTGAATGATGGTTGGGCTAAACATACACATGTGTATGTTTGAATGATGGTTGGGCTAAACATACTCATGTGTATGTTTGAATGATGGTTGGGCTAAACATACTCATGTGTATGTTTGAATGATGGTTGGGCTAAACATACTCATGTGTATGTTTGAATGATTTTTGGGCTAAACATACTCATGTGTATGTTTGAATGATGGTTGGCTAAACATACACATGTGTATGTTTGAATGATGGTTGGCTAAACATACACATGTGTATGTTTGAATGATTGTTGGGCTAAACATACACATGTGTATGTTTGAATGATGGTTGGGCTAAACATACTCATGTGTATGTTTGAATGATTTTTGGGCTAAACATACACATGTGTATGTTTGAATGATGGTTGGGCTAAACATACTCATGTGTATGTTTGAATGATTTTTGGGCTAAACATACTCATGTGTATGTTTGAATGATGGTTGGGCTAAACATACTCATGTGTATGTTTGAATGATGGTTGGCTAAACATACACATGTGTATGTTTGAATGATGGTTGGGCTAAACATACTCATGTGTATGTTTGAATGATGGTTGGGCTAAACATACTCATGTGTATGTTTGAATGATGGTTGGCTAAACATACACATGTGTATGTTTGAATGATTTTTGGGCTAAACATACACATGTGTATGTTTGAATGATGGTTGGGCTAAACATACTCATGTGTATGTTTGAATGATGGTTGGCTAAACATACACATGTGTATGTTTGAATGATGGTTGGGCTAAACATACACATGTGTATGTTTGAATGATGGTTGGGCTAAACATACTCATGTGTATGTTTGAATGATTTTTGGGCTAAACATACACATGTGTATGTTTGAATGATGGTTGGCTAAACATACACATGTGTATGTTTGAATGATGGTTGGCTAAACATACACATGTGTATGTTTGAATGATTTTTGGGCTAAACATACACATGTGTATGTTTGAATGATGGTTGGCTAAACATACACATGTGTATGTTTGAATGATTTTTGGGCTAAACATACACATGTGTATGTTTGAATGATTTTTGGGCTAAACATACTCATGTGTATGTTTGAATGATGGTTGGCTAAACATACACATGTGTATGTTTGAATGATGGTTGGCTAAACATACACATGTGTATGTTTGAATGATTTTTGGGCTAAACATACACATGTGTATGTTTGAATGATGGTTGGCTAAACATACACATGTGTATGTTTGAATGATGGTTGGGCTAAACATACTCATGTGTATGTTTGAATGATGGTTGGGCTAAACATACTCATGTGTATGTTTGAATGATGGTTGGCTAAACATACACATGTGTATGTTTGAATGATGGTTGGGCTAAACATACTCATGTGTATGTTTGAATGATTTTTGGGCTAAACATACACATGTGTATGTTTGAATGATTTTTGGGCTAAACATACTCATGTGTATGTTTGAATGATTGTTGGGCTAAACATACACATGAGTATGTTTGAATGATGGTTGGGCTAAACATACACATGTGTATGTTTGAATGATTGTTGGGCTAAACATACTCATGTGTATGTTTGAATGATGGTTAGGCTAAACAAACACATGAGTATGTTTGAATGATGGTTGGCTAAACATACACATGAGTATGTTTGAATGATGTTGGGCTAAACATACTCATGTGTATGTTTGAATGAATGATTGTTGGGGCTAAACATACTCATGTGTATGTTTGAATGATGGTTAGGGCTAAACATACACATGTGTATGTTTGAATGATGGTTGGGCTAAACATACACATGTGTATGTTTGAATGATGGTTAGGCTAAACAAACACATGAGTATGTTTGAATGATGGTTGGGCTAAACATACACATGAGTATGTTTGAATGATGGTTGGGCTAAACATACACATGAGTATGTTTGAATGATGGTTGGGCTAAACATACACATGAGTATGTTTGAATGATGGTTGGGCTAAACATACACATGTGCATGTTTGAATGATGGTTATGCTGAAAATACACAGATATTCTTGTGCGTCCATACAAGACAGGTGTGTTGGGCACAGATGTTCTCATATCGCCACACAAGCCAGGTGTGTTGGACACATATGTTCTCATACCACCACACAAGCCAAGTGTGTTGGAGACAGATGTTCTCCTACCACCACACAAGCCAGGTGTGTTGACTATGTGTTCTCAGACCACCACACAAGCCAGGTGTGTTGGAGACAGATGTTCTCCTACCACCACACAAGCCAGGTGTGTTGACTGAGTTCTCAGACCACCGCACAAAACAAGTGTGGTGGACACAGATGTTCTCAGGCCATCACATGTCACCCTCCTGACCAAGAATTGTCCGGGCATGACAGTCATCATCAACAAAGGAGTGAAATTAATGAAAAGTTCAAGTCCCAGATCTGAGGCAATTTATGTCGTGCCCGCTACAGACAAGACTCAGCCAGAGGCATCTGTCAATTTGACTTCCTTCACTTATTTCAGTATTTCTTTCATTTCATTCCTCGTCTTTCTCTCTACCTCGGGAGTCCTCCTCCTCAAGCCCTCATAAACGTCCTCCTGGCAGTCAACTCATCTAATGAGTATGTCAGGGAGCGTCTCTTTTATCCCAGGCAGCCATGAGAGTGTCGTCTGAACCAGCCTCTTGTGACACCTGACCCAATATAATGCTATCCCACACCTGCAAGGATTATCCGACATGGATCACGAGAACTTGCGACCAGAGAGAGTCACTGTATTATGTTCCATGTTCCATGATATCATATGGACGTGGCTAACTTCCTGAGAACTGCAGAAGTCTCGGAAAGACGGAAGGGTCTCCTGGGGTAGGATATATATAAAAAAAAAAATATAAATATATATATATATATATATATATATATATATATATATATATATATATATATATATATATATATATATACGAACAAAGTGCATATATACATACATATATTGTATTTCATACTTCATTGCCGGGACCCGCGTTAGCAAGGTAGCGCTTGGAGCAGACAAAAAAAAAAAGACCCCATCCGCTCACATTCATTTTCTAGCTGTCATGTGTAATGCACCAGAGCTACAGCTGCCAAATTCACATCCAGGCCTTATAGACCTATCCATGCTTAACCCCGCACGCTTCACATGCCCTAGTTCAGTCCAGTGACAGCATGTTGACCCGTGTGCACTACATCGTTTCAATTCACTCTATCCTGTGCACGCCTTTCACCTTCCTGCACGTTCAGGCCCCGATTGCTCAACATCTTTATATATATATATATATATATATATATATATATATATATATATATATATATATATATATATGATAATCCTGAGCGTTTTCATATGTTACCACACTTTCTGATTGATAATAATAAAAACAGAGAACATATAATTGATGAAGGAAACATGGGATGGAGTTAGGTTTCTCGTGTTTCCTTTTCCTATATATATATATGTGTGTGTGTGTGTGTGTGTGCAGATACTATCAGCCAAGTTTCTCGTTAGATCATGTTCCTGCTATTCACAGTACCTAATCATCTGGCTTATAGGGTAATGCCATACCCAATCGCATCTTCCCTGCGCTTCCTACTGAACACTTGCCTTCAAGTTTGCCATTTACAGATGTTGTGGCCTTGAAGGACGCATGCGCCCTTCGCCCTCTTGGGGGAGGGCTGGAGAATCCATTACTGCGTGGAGGGTTCCTTGTGCATGTTGACTGCCAGCAGGGGAAATAAGATTTTAAAGCGGAGGTCTGTGGAGCCGAGGAGAATAATGAAGGGAACCTCGCTACACACACACACACACACACACACACACACACACACACACACACACACACACACAGCTGATATGCAAATATACCCGAGGGTTGTGGAGAGAGCGAGCATCATGAGTCGTAGTGCGTAATGCGAGGCGAGTGAGCTCCGGGCGCGCCCAAGTTACGAGTAGAAAACTTGAACTCGGAGCATTTGGTTGACAGACAGTCTTGCGCTGTGGGAATAACGCTTCAGCTTGTGCACGGTGGAATGAAGACGTAAGAACGAGGAGTAGAGAGTTGGATTCTTTATATTGGATTAGACAGTATGGGCAACTGAATGCCTTAACCAAGGCCATCTTATATATACCCAAGCCTAAGCCTTAGAGGTTGATGAACAAGTTGGGTTGATTGTAGACCGACTACCGCGATCTGGATTCGAACCCACAAAAAGTATTCTATGGATCGTTGTAGAAATCTTCGAAGTGCCTTCCTCCCTAGAGCTCTTTTACTTAGATGATTGAGGTATATCGTCTCTTACTTTAGATCAGAAGAATGTGGCGCAATATGGAATATCCAGAAGTGGAAATTCAGCATATCTCAAAACGTTCGCCCAGAATAACTTCGCAAAACACTCTGCAACCATGAGGAAGAACCCCGGCTGCCTCAGGCCAGGATGCATATGCACAGACCTGAGGCATTATGCTGGCGAGACGCATATTGGACCAGAGATATTGTTGTGTTCTCAGCCGCACGGGGAATGTTGCCCCCCCAGGCTGCGTACTAAAACGGAATAATCCAACAGAAGACACAACGGGAGTTCTCAAGGCAGGCCTCAGCTGCTGATGGTACCGACTCAAGCTCGGGGAGATATGTCGCAAAGGAGCGATACTCTTATAGAATTTTCCCAATGTGAATGGCGTCCAAAATTCCTTCTCTGTGGAGACTATAACGCAATATATAGTTTTACCTGAATAACACATATTTGAACGAAATGATTAAAAGAAAGAGTAAGAAGAAAAAGGTAAAAGATAGTTCTGCAGAACTTATTGTAAATGATTGGGGTTCTGCAGGACTTATTGTAAATTGCAGATGTAGAGAGTGTAGAACCCATTGGAAATTCTAGGTGTAGAGTATAGAGACTTCAGGATCTACTGTAAATTGTAAGTGTAAAGCCTTCAGAAGCTATCTTAAATAGCAGATATAGAGATTGCAGAACCTGTTGTAAATTGTGGGTGTAGAGAATTCAACCTACGTAAATTGTGCAAGCAAAGTCTGCAAAAGCTATTGTAGATTGTAGATGTAGACTCTGCAGAGACTGCTGTAAATTGTAGATGTAGAAACGAGATGGGAATGATATTCGCCTGTAACCCAATGAGAGTCTGATCTGTTCTAACAATTTCAGAATTTCAGAGATTAAAAATTTTGTATCCAGTGATCAGTTACATGATTTTCGCCTCCTGGCAGATTTTCAGGAAATATAAGGTCCATCAACAATGACATGAAACAATGTACCATACAATACGAACTCTTAACTACTGTATGAATCGTTTGCACTGTCACTGACGGTAGTTGGGTGATAACAGTTCGATATTATCAACCATTATACCTCATCTAATCAATAACCATTGTAATTTCAACTTGTGTATAAAAATCATGTGGGAGTGACGGAAGGCAGGGATGTATATACGAAAACACATTGGTCCAAGTTATTGATCGCAGTCTTCATCTTATGAAGGAAGATTGTTTCGCTTCATTCATGATGTATAAGTTGTGCCATTCAAAGGACTGTTGTGCCAGCTGGGTACAATACCCTAGTACCAGATCAGTGTAGGATGAGGGTGATCCTCTTTTGTTTTTAGTGGATGTTTAAGTCCATTAAACTGTCAGCAGATCTTGAGCTGGTTGAACATAGCCAGCTTTAGAAATTGAAATGATATATATATATATATATATATATATATATATATATATATATATATATATATATATATATATATATATATATATATATACTTTACACATGGAATAGACGATGACGCTTTACCTCTGGGCCCCGAGGATTCGAACCCCGATCCTACCGCAAAGCAGGCCGGTAGGCAACCACTTTCGCCTCCTGGTCGAGCGGTAGCGTACTGCCCTGCCACGCGCGGTAGAACTGGGTATCGAATCCTCAATGCTGGAAGGTAGATCGTTATCATACATATATCACCCGAATCTTAGAAGTTTATGTGTACTTTGAAGAGGGTGATTACTGTTAGGGGAACGCGCCCCCTTCACCCTCCATTAACTTATGTTTTGGGAACCGTGGGATCAGCCAGATATAGTTAGCCAAGGTCCATTCATCCAGGTATTGGAGTCATATCGTTGTTGTAGCGTAGGCAAGCAAATGTTCTATTCTAGGCCCCGAAGCCAATCAGGCACATTGCCATTCTCTGACCCTGGCTCATCAAACGCTCTCCCATGTGGTTTTGAGGACTTTGCAATACATAAAGGATCAGATCTCGGAGTCATGTATATGATATGGAACGCGAAGGATCGTCTCCTGAGTTAGAAATCCCTTAGTGGAGTTGTATGTAATCTTCAAGAGGCTGTCTGACTCATGGCCTCAAGGCTTGCCTCATCTTGGTCGCTGTGCAACTTAAGTGTTAGGTGGTCGCTGGGGATATTGAACTATAAAACCCTCCTAGGGACCTGTGCATGTGTCAGGTCGCGTTCTGCACCCCGCCTCCCTCACCTCTGCACTAGATGAGAGGATTAGGTTCGCTAGGGATTAGTGAGTTGGTGAGACTTGGATTGGCTTTCACTGGAGGCGTTACCCTAGCTCATAATTGAGACGGAACTTGATTGCATCGTTGATTGGTTGCTGAATTTTTCTTTTCGTTTTTTTCCCCGGTTGGAGTGTTATAAGGCGCTTATACAGAAGCAAGAGACGCTTTAGGGCTACTCCCTGATGACCTGAATGGCGTATAGCCTCTGTCACCAAACACACGTTTGACGAACATACGAATCCTTCTTCAACAAGTGGGCAGTCCAGCGAGATAGCTGCTTGAACTTCGAGGTCGGACCTTCAGTCCTTACAATCTCTTCGCCTGGATATATATATATATATATATATATATATATATATATATATATATATATATATATATATATATATATATATATATATATATTTATATATATATATGTTGGAAAGGATCACAATTTTGCGCGTGAGCTTATCGTGTTGGGAACATATCGTGTTTCATTTTCCCCGTGGACTCGTATATATGTATATATAGCTAGCTTCATAAATCTTCTTGGCCTCTGTACTGTATCTGATGCCGTCACAAGTGGCTGGGGCTTTAGCATGAGATTTGTTCGGTACATTTAAGAATTTTGTGCTTGTGACTTGATCCACCTTACACAAGACAACGCTTCTGTCCTTTCTTTTACTGACCTTTGTCTTACACTGCCCACGGTCTTTCTCACTAATGTCAAATGCATATCGATAAATACAAATGAATTTAAGTAGTGATAAACCACTGGGTCCGGACGAGGCTGCTTGTAACACTGAAAGAAATCGAAAACTCGTATATCAGTATTACAGGAGTAGAAAGATATACAAACATGCTTATCGTACAGCATGGAAGGTGCAGATAATGTCAGTCATTTGCTACTGTTTCCCCGTTGCACACCTCCACAGCATCCACAACACTATCACAAGTTCTTTGTACACTTCATGTTTTTATTACTGGTCTTGTTCACTTACCTCATCACTCGTGAGAACACCAACGCTGGCTGTTCTAAGTAGCGGACTCCCAAGTGCTTCTCTTCCGCTTTGGTTTGAATAATAAGACATTCACAGGCAACACATGGTATCCACACTTCGTAAAGACCCTCAGAGGATCAAGAGGGTCTCATCCTTAGCGGGCTGGAGGCTGTACTGGAGCCGCAGGCGATGCGGCAGATCTGGCTTTACCGAGGGACGACGACAAACACCTGAAACCTGGAGGGCATAGCGGAGAGTCCTCACTGTTTGCTAGACTCGTGAAGTGGCCTGTGTTGTCTGCCGTATGATGTTGGGGTTTTTGAGGTGGAATCAGCGTATGACTCGCAGAGTTTCCCTTCAGAACAATTCCGTCTGTGTGCAGACTCTGCTCAACAACTCTTGGCTCGCTCTGGGTTATGGACAAAGAGTTTTTCTTGTATACCTGCAGACAAGACGTAAATTTGCTTAATCGTTTCACTAACTCCCACATGGCTCGAGACGCAGACTCGGGATATAGAACTCCTGTCTTAATGCGTGGTCGGCTGGCCATCTGGTCGTACAGGTGCATGACACCCTCACCGTTGCGACTTTGTCTTGGCAATCAATTAACTCTTATCTATTACTTCGGCAGCGATATGCTGTCAATTCACAAGTACATTCTGATTTACCTAAATGCCAGAGAAAGAGATGTTTAAGCTCTGAGAAACCTTTTCAAATAAACGTCTCACATTACTGATAAAGATGATATTATTTCTCTTTATCTCTAGGCAGTGGTTTGAGATACTGAAAACTTTAAACTCGCTCACCCAAAGATAACTCATCTAATCTAATTCCCCTACACTTGTGTCTCTACCCAACCTGCAAACACGATGTATGTTTAACTTCAATTTCGGGTCTCCTGCCCAAGGGAGACAGTTAAGTAAAAAGAATAGCTTTATTCCCTAATGTATAGTAGTTCAACGCCTCCGGTGAAACTCCAAGATGGCCTCCAGTCTTTGGAACAAGCGAGATGAAGGATAAGTTTCAACAGACACAGGACTTCTACTTCCCCTACAGGAGTGGCACGTCGTGGGGGCATTAGCTCCTCACACATTCATGAGGCTCTTGCAGCGGTACACATTACTTAGGAAGGTCAAACGTGAACGCTTCGTGCGATTACCACCTCCAGACAGAAGCTTGGAGGGGGTCATATGTATCCTCCAGTAAGATCCAAGTGGAAGTACCACAACCCTCCAGCAACAGCGACCAACTACAACCCCCAACAACAGTGACGTGGATGAGCCCTATTCTCCAACAACGACGAGGTGGATCAACTACAACCTCCAACAACAGTGAGGTAGATGAACCACATTCTCCAACAGCGGGCTGGATTAATTACAAGCCCCAACAACAAGGGGAGGGATCAAGTATGACCTCCAACAAGAGACTGATGGATTAACTACAAATTTCAGCAATAGTTAGTGCCGAACTGATCTACGGTAATAATGCGCCATAGATACACACAAGAATCATTAATCCCACTTTCTCCCCATGTAGAATCTCTGATATGAATCAGGCCGTGGATGACATACATTGGGTATAGGGACGAGAGGGGAATGCACAAACGTAGTTGAACGACCTCCGTTCGAGTCCAAGAAAAACAAAGCGGCGGGTCGCGTCGTGCTCGAGAAAACAGGAAAGAAGCCTTAGCAAGAATAGACTCAAAGTTCCCTCCTCTTCCACAGTCGCTGCTCAGAAAATTGCATCCCACACGAGCGGTTTCTTCACCTGTGTGTTTCCCTCCCTCACTTCAGGGGGTCTTCTTCATCTTTTAATACACTGTTGACGAAGACCACCCTCGTCAGTTGACACGGACCTGGCTTCCCAAAGGCCCCCATCCAACTTCTGGGGGTCTATTGTCCTCTCATGACTTCAGTTTTTCCAATGTAAAAATTTCACTTTCAGATAGTTTGCGTGGCTATATAGGGTCAACGCTGTCAGTCACTGACAGGTGTGTGTCGACAGATGTTGGTTTATTGTGAGGCAGATAGCGTTATTGTGAGGCGAATGTATGTGGCTGATGTTGTGAGGCAGGTGTCTTTGCAGGTGTTGGGTGTTATGAGGCAGGTGTGCTAGTTGGCATGGCGTGTCGTGTGGCAGGTGTATTGACAAGTGGAGGTTCCTGAGAAGCAGGTGTGATGGTATAGGTGGCAGATGCGAAATGAGAAATGTATATGGGCTCTAGCAGGTGTCTCGGTAGGTAGCAGGTGTTCGAATGTACACATGGTGTCAGAAGAGGGAGGGTGTGTACTAGTCTGCGTCATGCGGTCGGTGCTATGAGGTAGGTGAGGTGAGGTGGCAGGTGAGTTAGACAACCACGACGATCATCAGGTACATGAGTAGGTAGGTAGCATGTAGCGGCGGCTGCTCCGGATCAATACGGCTGCTCGTCTCTCTCTCTCTCTCTCTCTCTCTCTCTCTCTCTCTCTCTCTCTCTCTCTCTCTCTCTCTCTCTCTCTCTCTCCCCGACGAGATGTGGGTATGTAATCTGTTCCATCTTGATGGCAGATAACAGTGACTCCATCTGACTACGGAAATAACCCGAAATGAACTTTGTGGTAGACGAGGTGGAAAGAATATAAAACTGGGATATCATTTCTAGTGAAATACTTTTCTCAGTTCTTTAAAACTTGCCAACATGTCCTCCACAGATGTTTTGCGAGGGTTACTTGGATCTACAAAAACCATAGTGGGAAATGTGGATGAAGGAAATCCCTTTCAACTCTGACGAAGACCGAGACTTTCCAAAGTGAAGCCATTTTTCCGGAGTGCTTGATGCTCAAATTGTATGCCAGGATATAGAGCTCTGTTTACCAATAGCCATCTGTTGCAGGCACAGGAGCTCTTGACACCATTCAGTTTATCCCAATGTGAAACTATAGGCAAACTTTAACATAGAGCAGAATCTGTAGTTTGATACAGTTAGCAGTTAGCGTTCCTGACCGTGATGTATTCACGGGCCGTCCAGGGTCGAGCGTATAGGATCGAATCCTGGTTGTGACAGTTGGTCCACAGTCAACCCAGCTCTTCATCCATCCCTAAGGGTTGGTCGATAGAATGGGTACCTGGCTCAGGCTTGGGTATTTATATACATATAGCATTAATGGGATGGCCTTGACTAAGGCCTCAGTTGCCCGTGCCGTCTCAGCTAACGTAAAAAAAATAAGAACTGTGTAATGAGATCGAAATAGACCCAGTCAAAGAATGCTCAGGGTTTTATGCAAGGGGGGGGGGGGGGGGTGTTGCTTGGGTTAGGGGGAGGTGCTGCCATTCCCCTGGAGGTATGTATACGAAACAACCTATGACTATATCCCTAACCTTTTTTTTTTCTTTTCTTAAGACCTGCTTGCCTTCTAGATCCTGGACACACCAAGTGCAGTAGGATACTCACGCCAACAGAGAGTCAGGATCTGCTGATGTGCCATCGCCGTCCAAGGGTAACGCGCAGAGCAGCTCGAGCCGAATTAGAATATAGCGAAAACAAACTCGTTCTGGTCAACAGATGTTGCGTTGGTCGAATTTATGGTTCACCTTACTTTGTTTATCGCTGCATTGTATTACGTACTTTTTACGTTAACAGAGTCAGTACGTTACGGTACGGTACGGGTAACCGAGGCCTTAATTTAGGACTTTTTAAACCAATTTATATATATATATATATATATATATATATATATATATATATATATATATATATATATATATATATATATATATATATCTTTCATACTATTCGCCATTTCCCGCATTAGCGAGGTAGCGATATATATATATATATATATATATATATATATATATATATATATCTGTGGATGGACGGAGAAATGTATATACAGCACGTGAGATTAAAGTCCATGCTACCCTCACTGAGATGAGGTTGGGACCCACGTAAAAACATTAGAAGTCTAGTGTGTGTGTGTGTGTTTTATCCACCGTGTGGCCGAGGCAGCCAGACGCCCTGCCCAGGGTTCAAAGCCGATCCGTCGTGTATATACATTTGTCTGTCCATTGACATTTTTTTGTCACTGACACTGCGAAAGAACTGGACCTTCTTCGCGACGTTCTGTTTTCAGTGGGAAGGAATGAGGGATGGAGACAAAAGCAGCTTGCGAGGACCCCAAAAGTGGAAATGACACATAGGCAGGATATACTCACTTGAATTTCCACTGTAAATCAGTGAGTCTGAGGGAGTATTACGACAGAAGAACAATTCGATTGTAATTCTCATGAACACTGGAGAGAGACTTATGATCCAGCCCATGCAGAGAGACTGGGAGAGCATGTCGAGGATATGTAGTGTGAGGAGGAGGAGGATAATGAAACACATCAATGGGCTTGTAGTGAGTAAAGACCTGTTTTTGCAAGCGGACGTGGATTTAAGTGCCTGTTTGAAGGCTTAAAGGTGTAGTAAGGTAAAGATGCACCGCGTCTCCAGGTTGAAGCAGATACATGCTGTAGGGCTGGCGGAGCTCCGGTCAGACCAGGGTCAGGTGGGTGTCAACAAGGGCCAGTGTCCTCGACACGAGTACAGCTGTTGGGGGCACTAGTAGCCATCCTATATTGCCTACTGCTTCCTCTCTCTCTCTCTCTCTCTCTCTCTCTCTCTCTCTCTCTCTCTCTCTCTCTCTCTCTCTCTCTCTCTCTCTCACTGCACCTGACACATCAAGCTGTCCATCCTCACGGGAGAAGGGGAACCCTGAGGCTGAATGATACTAGTTCCTACATTCCTTCCTTTGAGAGGTCCTGCCCTTGACAGATGAAGAGGTTATAGCCAGCAGCGTAGTAGGCAGCGACGGGGGAGCTAAAGAGCGATAGACTGATTGCAAAAGATCGGTAAAAAAAATAGTATCAAACGAGGTGAAAGAATGTGGGTCAAACGTGTTGAAAAGTTGATATGAAGCGTAATACAAATTATAGATTTCCTTAAGGCAGCAAGGTCAGAATGCACTGCTAGGCTGCTTGGAGTTATAGGGGTAATATAACCTGAACCTTAACGATTATAGTAAACTCGAAGGGCAAAGGGAATCTGGCATCGAAAACGGGGGTTTTGTAAAGACGGGAGGCAGCAGGCAGACTGCCGGAGCTGTAAGGAAAATAATGAAGTCGAATTAGAGGGAAATGATGACCAACGAGAGATAATGAGGAAGAGAGTGAGGATGAACATTAGTGTGATGAATGTCAAGCTCCAGGATACGCATGAATGTGATATGATGGTGTGTGTGTGTGTGTGTGTGTGTGTGTGTGTGTGTGTGTGGAATACGTGGAAAGGACAGATAACAGGAGACATGGCGGTCCATAATGAGGTTATCTGTGGTCACCATCTTTATTGTGGAAGATACAGCACAGCAAAACAGTAGGAACCTTTTAATCCACTGCTCTCTCTGGCTCAAATATCAGGAGAGAAAATGAATAAAAGACGCTAAGATAGAGCACTCAGTAGGGTGAAGACAGTATACTGCCGTGGGAATCTAATGGGAAAACGTGAGCAAAGAAATTTTCCCTTCTTCAAACTTCCCTCCTGTGTTCGTTCTCGGAAAAGGAATAGGCGGAAGTGAATTAATCCTTACATAAGCAGTAATATGAACTGTAAACAATTATCGCTGAAGCGTTTGTTTACCCTTGATTTGAAGGGAGGGATACGGTTTGTAATTACCACATCCACTTGTAGCTTATTCCATTTTCCCCCCAAGACTTCCGCCACTGTACGCTTCCGGTCTCCTGATAGATTCATCAGCTTGAAGCAAAAAAGAAAATGGATACAATTCCACAATATCAGGCATCGTAATTGTGTGTTGTCCTTCAGGGTTAGTTTGTTATAGTTGTGTCAGTCTTTTGGAAACTATTTATCTTAATATTTCTTAGTCCATACACAGGTAATTGATCTGCTGGTTCGGTTTTACACTCTTCCACTAAGATTTCTTTTCTGTAACTACAATTTTTAAAGTGATGTTTGACAACCGAAATTTATATTCAGCAGTTTCTTCTGCTAGTGGACGTTTGGCTAAGCCATTGGCTTTATCGTGTCTTTGGAGACGCGTGTGAATGGAAATCCTCAACTCTTTGACCCGAGTCCCTTCGGGAGTAATGTGTTCATTTCTACATCTGGTCTCAGAGAGAACCACGACGAATCAAGGCCTCAGAGGATACAAGTTAAGCAGTGAGGGTTGAAAGAGACGATTGAATCGTCCAAAGTTGTCGTTAAAGCTCGGATTTCGTTGAACAATGGCGAATAATTCAGTTCTTCAGGTATATGTCTGGATATCTATTCAAAGGTTACTCTTTACTCTGGGCTCACTTGAGTTTAAATGGCAGCACATCCATCTATCACTCAGGCAGGGGTAACGTTCCTGGCCGTGACGCATTCACTGGCCGCCCAAGGTCGAGCGAATAGGGTTCGAATCCTGGTTGCGGCAGTCGGTCTCCACAGTCAACTCAGCTGTTCGATAAAATGGGTACCTGGCTCAGGCAGTACAAGTGTACCTGTACTTTCCTAGATTCTGTTCCATCTTGCTATTCTATACCAGCTTCTCCTCATCCATCCACACAGCTTACATCCAGAGTTCACTGCTTATCACACCTTCCTTATGCCACCAGACGTAATCTCCTCAACAGTTCATCTAAGAAACGACCGCGTCTATAAACCTATTCATAATTGATGTTGCCACATCTCCCTACCATCTTCTATCCCTCTTCATTTCTCATTTTTTCCTACCATAGATCTCTCTCTCTCTCTCTCTCTCTCTCTCTCTCTCTCTCTCTCTCTCTCTCTCTCTCTCTCTCTCTCTCTCTCTCTCTCTCTCTCTCTCTCTCTCTCTCATATCGACCTCCATGTC
>NC_092249.1:8037068-8062068 GCF_036320965.1 Panulirus ornatus
CAAAAAAAGAAAAAAAAATAGTCTCACCAGTGAACGAAAGGTGCCGCAATGATCACTTGTTAACTTTAAGAAGTTGGCATGTTCTCAGATTTTTTCGTCCTTATGTCATATTATGTCACTTCAAAAGTGTAAAGATCTTTTTTATGCATTGTGTACGTAATAGATGGGTAGATTATGTGTGATATCAAGGGCCACATGTATTGTGGGAATGTATGTGGTCTTAGGGTTGTCCTTAACACCTGACGAAGGTGTTTGAAAGATTATTCAGTTGGTGGAGGTGTAGTTGCTTGATGTTGCCGGCCTTAGCGTATCCTGGCAGTTAATGGGCCGATCGCCCAGTCAACCAAGCATTAGATATACGTTCTGGGCGACCATCTTGTCTCTGCCTGGAAATGATATGGTATCCAATCCGTCGATGAAAGTATCAGTGACCATCAACTGGGTGTCTGTCCCAGGCTACAGAGAAACCTGTCAGTTGAGTTCTGCTCTGCCGTCCGCGACGGCTAGCCTCAATTCATCATCATTAATGTCTCTATATTGACTCTTATGGCTATCAACAGCTAAAGGTCACCGAGACAGAATTTGTAACATACTTCAAGCAAACGATATGTCTCCTGCCAGCTGGGTCACTAAGACGAGAGCCACAGTCCTCGTTGCTAGTGTGATGCACGGGAGCGTTCCACCCGCCCGCTCCTAGACAGAAAAATGGGATTGGATCCAGTTCCAGCTTCCAGATGGTTTATAAGCGTCCGTGTACTGCATTTATACATGAGAAATTCGATTGATTTACGCTTGAGCAATGGCGAGGGATCGTTCCAGACCTGAGTTCCTCGTAAAGAAGAATTTATGATCGTTTAATTTTTGTGCTTTTGTTTGGTTATTTGTGTGGTATTAAACATTATGGACGTGTACGGACCATCCCTATATAAAGAGTTCCAAATAGCCTCTCAAATTATAAGTCCACTCGTCCTGACATATATAAATTCCTTAAGAAGTCTATGATCGCAATGATATTCCTTAGAACATTAGATATAATTGATTTCTACCATTCATATGAAGGACTAGTCGCGCATATCTGTCTGCAAAGTCTCCTGGTTTTCAAAGACATCAAGCAGCGAGAAGATCACATGCCGCATCCCTGCAACAGTGTAACACAGTGACGTCCATTTTGACTGTGATTTTCAAGTTTGTCACTGCATGAACGTCCTCGTCCGTCTCATGAGTTTGTTGCATACTCTTTTAGTAAACATATGCAATTTATCTATCAAATTCCTGAAACCAAGATCTTCTATCACAGTGTTCGAGGCTTCTTTCACTGAAAGAGATGATAGAAGATAGAAATTTGATACCAGGTGAATTCAGGCAGGTCGAGATCTGAGCTCCACACCGTCACACTGCAACATGGGATCAGCCTTGGCTCCCTCAGACTCCCTAAGACCAGCACCCACACCATTGTTTCCCCCTCCTCTGGGTCTTTCCTCCCTTCCCCCTCCTCACTATGACCTCTTTTCTGTTGCTCTGTATTGCACTGTATTGTAATTTTATTCATTCATTCACCAGCGGGGGCAGTTGTCGTTGTGGTCAGACGTGCAGCTTCCCAGCTCCGCCTAACAGCCTCGACCTAACGACCGGACTACATTTACTCTCTTCCTCCTTACGACCGACTGCTCCTCCCTGGCAGGGTTATCAATAGGCGCCATCCTAACAATCCCTTCCTTGTACCTGGGGTATCTCGACCGACGTGAGAGATGCAGGAGCGAACGCTCTCTTGCAACTACCAACTTCAGAGTTGCAGGCTTGAGCCTTCCCTTGCAAGTACTGACTTCAGAGTCGCAGGATTGGGTCTTTTCTTTCAACTTCTAACATCAGAGTTGCAGGATTTATCCTTCTCTTACAACTGCTGACTCCAGAGTTGCCGGAGAGAGCCTACCTCTGAAGACTAGCGAATTCGAAGCCGCAGGAAAAGACCTTCTCTGACGATTGCTAGACACGAGCTACAAGACTGAATCTCTTTCTCCGACGGCTACAGACTTCAGGGACGAACCTTGTCTGGCGACTTCCAAATTCAGAGCTAAAGGAGCCAACCTTCTCTGACGACTACAGACTTCAGAACTACAAGACTGAACCTCTTTCTCTGACTGCAGACTTCAGGAGAGCACCTTCTCTGACGATCACCAACGAAAGACCCCAAACCTTCGAGAAGCTGCAGGTTGTGTGTCTAAGGTTCCAGCATCAGTTTTCCTTCAAGAATTCTGACACGTTATGTCCATGCCTGTGCCTCTCCCTCCTTACCTGCCATGTTACTCGACCTCCTGCATCCTGGTTCCTCCTCACCTGCCTTGTTACTGGACCTCCTGCATCCTGGCTCCTCCTCACCTGCCTTGTCACTCGACCTCCTGCATCCTGGTTCCTTCTCACCTGTCTTGTCACTCGACCTCCTGCATCCTGGCTCCTCCTCACCTTTCTTGTTACTCGACCTCCTGCATCCTTGTTCCTCCTCAACTGCCTTGTTACTGGACCTCCTGCATCCTGGTTCCTCCTCACCTGCCATGTTACTCGACCTCCTGCATCCTGGTCCCTCTTCACCTGTCTTGTTACTCGACCTCCTGCATCCTGGTTCCTCTTCACCTGCCCTGTTACTGGACCTCCTGCCTCTTGGTTCCTCCGCACCTGTCTTGTTACTCGACCTCCTGTATCCTGGCTCCTCCTCACCTGCCATGTTACTCGACCTCCTTCTTCCTGGTTCCTCTTCGCCTACCTTGTTACTCGACCTCCTGCATCCTGGTTCCTCCTCACCTGCCATGTTACTCGACTTCCTGCATCCTGATTCCTTCTTACTCGCCTTGTTACTCAACCTCCTGCATCCTGAGAAGGGTTCACCACCTCCTCCGTCTCTCTTGCAGGAAGCTTTCTGAGAAGCGCTGAACTTGGAAGGATTGAAGCTCAAAGGGTCTCATACGTGTGCTTTTACCACCCCGAGATCCAAAGATATAATGGATGATTCATAGCAAAGAATTTACATGTAGCGAATGCACATGCATAGTGAATAAACATGTATACCATTAATGGAATGTATATAGTGAATACACATTCATACCATTAATGGAAAGTATATAGTCAATACACACGTATACCATTAATGGAATATACATGTATACTATTAATGGAATGTATATAGTGAACACACATATACCATTAATAGAATGTACATGGTAAATACAAGTGTGTACTATTAATAGACGGCTATATCATTATCTGTGCCTAGGTTTTGTGTCATTTTTTTATACAGTAAGCCCTCAATAACGTGTTCATTTTCCTGGGAATCTAAGCTGACCTCAGACGATGTTGTATACCGTCAGGGGGTCAGGTCATCATGTGCTTTCCTGTGGTTCATTCGCCGACACCAACGCGACCCCGGTCGGTGAGTGACCTGTTGTTGGGCCATTGGCTTCCACCGCTGCTGCTACTTAAGCCCCGTGCTGCCTAGGAGAAGGCAATTAGCCGAACCATCACACTTCAAACGTTTCTCTTCTCCTCGTTTACAAGGAAGCTGGTGATTGAGTCATGCCTTGAACTCAGCAACGAGGGGACATAATTGGTCGGGTGGGGGTTGGTTGTGGTCGGCTGGTCGGTTGTAAAGGGGACGTAGTGGGTCGGGGGGGGGGGGGGGGGCGAGGTTTGCTGGTCGGTTGTAGAGGTGGTTAAGGGCAGGGGGAGGTGTGGGGTCGCTGTCGGTTGGTGGGTCAATTGTAAAGGTGGTCGTCTGGTCGGTTGTACAGGTGGTTGGCACTCGCCGTTGTTGGTTCGTCGGTCGATTGTAATGAGTGGTCATGGACGCGGTCGGATGTACCGGGTGATCGGGGATGAGGTCGGCTGGTCGTTTGCAGAGGTGGGCGGAAGACGTGGTCCATCGGGCGGTCGGTTGTCGGGAGTGGGCGATGGCAGACGCGGTCAGTCGGGTCGTCCTTCGCACGAGTGGTACAGGACGTCACTTCTGGACAATAGGGAAGGTCCAGGAACGCTGCTGTGGCAGGCAGGAGGAGGGTAACAGGGGATCCTGTTGGTAAGCCCTGAGGATATGGGTGGCAGAGGAGGCTGGATGTCCAGGCTGGATGTGCAAACAGTAGTGAACGCAAAAGCGTAAGGCACTCAGAAAGGTGGCACAGTAACGGATCACAGTCCACGTTGAAAAGGACATAATTGGCATCGCTTCACATGCAATTAGACATGTACCAAGGTGGGATTCACAAGCAGTTAGGGGCGTGATTACTGCCTGTGTGTAACTGGGAGAGAGCCTTACACTCATGTTGCTCCGTCTCTTAACCTTATATAAATGTACCGCTTCTTTACTCCCACCTACGTCAGTGGGATGAGGTTCGCATGCTGTGAGGAGCTTGCGTGTGTGGGTTTGACATGTAGTGAGGAATTTAGGCAGGTGGGAGTCATGTTCCGGGTCGCTCTAGACGTATATATACGTCCTGCTTCCTAAGTACTCGAGACGTATTATATACGACCAACTTTCTAAGTACTTGAGACGTATATGTACGTTCGTACTCTGTAAGTACTTGAGACGTATATATCCGTCCTACTGTCGAAGTACCTGAGACGTATATGTACGTGTTGATTTTCCCCATCCATGTTGAAATACGTGTGCACCATATAGACGCTGTGTGGCAACCATAACTTTAACCAACCACAGAAAGATTCCGAGGTCTCCTGTTTACCCACATGGCCACCATAGCGTGAGGAAATCACCCTCTCCCTGGGGCCGTATATATACGTGCACTTTGGGAAAGTGCGAAGGACGTACACCTCATCTTCAAATGGCTCGTGCCGTGGGAAGATTCAGTGCCCAGCAATCCATGAAGTTTAAAATGCCTATGGGGCACTGTGTTTAAATGGCCGTGTCTGTATGAATGGTTCGTAACGTAATTCCCAAATGGTTACAATTACAATTTGGTCAGTTTCGCCCCATCTGGTGCTATAGCAGTATTCTCTCCCCTGGCCATTACTAAAACGGTTAGACAGAATAGGGCTTATGCTACTAGGGCAGCATGTAGGAGCGGTGGAACAGAGACGCCATAGAAGGAAACATTAAGGGCCGAGCATATGGCAGAGAACGTAAGGAGTTCAAAACCCCAAGAAGCTGGTAACACATTCTGGTGGCGTCTGGCGGCAGCGGGAGGTAAAGACTTCAGGGATCTCCTGTGTTTGGTCCGCTAAAGTCTCTGGGAGATTAAAGCAGTGTGGATGCAAGGCAGCAGAACCTACACAGGCATTGACTGGTGGGGAGGATGGAAGTGGTGAGGACTGAACGTGGCAAAGAGTGCATGCAAAAATGGGACATGCACAGGCAATCGTGGAATTTGCCAACGGTGAGGAATAAATGTGCCGGGGCATAGGTGGAGAGGGAAGGGGATGCAGTTGGTGACTGTGGCATATACCGCAAGCAATGAAGGATACTACAAGTAATGACATATACTGCAAGCAGTGAGAGATACTACAAGTAGTGAGAGATACTACAAGCAGTGACATATACTACAAGTAGTGGGAGATAACTACAAACAGTGACACATACTACAAGCAGTGACATGTAAGAGATACTACAAGCAGTGACATATACCAAGTAGTGAGAGATAACTACAAACAGTGACACATACTACAAGCAGTGACATATACTACAAGCAGTGGGAGATATCTACAAACAGTGAGACGTGCACCGAGAGTGGAGGGGGGTCACAGCTGGCCAGCGGGACTGTGGACGGAGCTGGTGTCAGCTGAGCCGTTGCCAAGGTGTCCCTATGAGATAAAGAATGAATGGGGAGGTCAAGACTATCTCTGCCAATAACAGGAGGTAGGGACGGAGGGGAAGGATGGTAAATAGGCGTAGGAAGGTGATGACTGCCAAGTTGGCGGAGAGAGAAGGGAGGTGAAGATGAGGTGAAGATGATTTGTCAAGGTGACCAAGAGTTCGGAGAAGATGAACGTGAATGGAGATCAAATGGGACAAACTAGTTTTAGTTATACCCGAGGGCGTCTTGCACGTAGTGATGACACCGTATAACTCGTCACTCCGACACTCGAGGTGGAACTGAGAATGTGTGGTGTGCGAAGGAAGCACAGGCATCCCCTGGTATATACGTCTGTAGACGTAACCTTGGTTTAGTCGTAACTCAAGCTCTCCTCTGTTACTTACGTCATGTAGAGGTAATATATTATACCCCCCTATCAATATCTCTGACGTATGACGGCAATTTACGTTATTTATGGTACCATCTTATTTCATGTGGAGTCAGCGTTTTTTCTCTCTCTTTTCTTCCTCTCCGACCCACTGCTGGTACTAGCTCTTTATCACAGGGGTAGAAAAACTAGCCTACATCCATTATCTCCTTCGTATATACGGGTGGGATCTTAACTGCTCTAATCTGCCTGGATGCCGGAACGATTCGTGATGGCTGCGTAGTGAGCCACCACTTCAGTGGTTGGCAAGTTCCGCTCCTCTGATCCAGGATGCCGTGTCTTCTGTCCGCGTCACCCACATGTGGTCTGCTGATATCGCTGGATCCTGTCCGTTAAACGTACAATCTCTACATATCAGACACAACACTCAAAACAAGTAACTCATGTTCTCTCTTACTGTATACTTTCCTGCGGTGAGCGCCACGCGAAATATTTTCCATTTTGGCAAAATCTCTTGGTTTAGTGGTTAGCGTTCCTGACCATGACGCATTCACGGGCACCCAGGGTCGAGCGCATAGGTTCGAATCCTGGTTACGTCAATCGGTTCACAGTCAACTCAGCTGTTCTTCTACCTCTAGGGATTGGTAGATAAAATGAGCGCTTGGCTCAGGCTAGGATATATATATATATATATATATATATATATATATATATATATATATATATATATATATATATCGTTAATAGGATGGCCTTGATTACCGCCTCTGTTGCCCGTGCCGTCTCAGCTGACATATTAAAAAAGCTTGGTACTCTCTCTCTCTCTCTCTCTCTCTCTCTCTCTCTCTCTCTCTCTCTCTCTCTCTCTCTCTCTCTCTCTCACCTTTACTGTTATCGATAACCTTGCCGACAAGTGACGGATCCCCGCACTCCGGCATGATCACTCAACACGATTCTCGATCGGAATTTATCAAAGCGTTTCCGACAAGGTTATCGGATAACGCCTGATATTGTGAGGCAGTATCTGCTCTTGTGAACAGAGATCTTTGTAAATGCCCGTTGACATCCCAAGTATTCCCCAGAAGGTTGTGATGAGGAGGAATCTACATTTGTTTTTTTTTTACATGTTAGCTAAGAGACGCGGACAAGCAAGCATTCTCTCTCTCTCTCTCTCTCTCTCTCTCTCTCTCTCTCTCTCTCTCTCTCTCTCTCTCTCTCTCTCTCTCTCTCTCTCTCTCTCTCTCTCTCTCTCTCTCTATATATATATATATATATATATATCTCCTTGCCTAAGCTAGGTACCTAATAAATCAACCAATTCCAAGGTGAGGATGAAGAGGTGGATGAACTGCGGACAGACTGCTGTGTCCGCAGTTCGGACCCCGGTTGGCCCGACTCCCAATGAGTCCGGAGGGAACTCTATTTTTCCCCCTTGCATCTTAGATATTCTTGTCAAGGACAAATACTGGAAGAAGAGGATCAGTAAATGGATTCAGTCTTTTCCTGGAAAGTTTTGTGTGTCCTGGACGGCAATAATCCTCTTACAGAGAGTTTTAGATATTTAGTTTGGCGTTCAAGGCTATGTTTTGGCCTTGGAGAACGGCAAACCAGCCAGCCAAATGGGATCAATTCTTAAGGAGCTATAAACGCTAAACAGTGAGCTAGGACTTTACACGCTAGCTAGCGAGAGGACGTGACTAAATTTTACCTGACTCTGGACACTGACCATTCAAGTGAGGCCAGACTCTAGTGGCTAATTGTTGAGGTTTGCCCTGACTCTAGAAGATAGCCAGGGAAACTCGAACTGGTTCTAGACCCGACCTGACACTAGACACCGAACAGTAACTTAACAGACAGACTGCAGTCGCTAACAAGTGAGACAGAACCCGTCTCGATCCGGACCTGTCAGACTTTATCTCTCCAACCGATTCGGTTCTTCTGTGTAATAATGTTCTGTTTTCTCCCAGTTCTTGCCCCTCTTGTCGTGGAGGTTAAAGACTCCTAGTTCTTGCCC
Source organism: Panulirus ornatus (assembly GCF_036320965.1). Classification (NCBI taxonomy): domain Eukaryota; kingdom Metazoa; phylum Arthropoda; class Malacostraca; order Decapoda; family Palinuridae; genus Panulirus; species Panulirus ornatus. The sequence goes on from NC_092249.1 coordinate 8,045,263, forward strand.
CTCTTCTCGAGGAGGCCAAACACTCCTAGTTCTTGTCCCTACTCTCGTAGAGGCCAAAGACTTTTAGCTCTTGCCCCTCTTCCCGTGGAGGCCAAAGATTCCTAGTTCTTGCCCTTCTTCTCGTGGAGGCCAAAGATTCCTAGTTCTTTCCCCTCCTCTCGTGAAGGCCAGAGACTCATAGTTCTTGCCCCTTTTCTCATAGAGGCCAAAGACTCCTAGTTCTTGCCCCTTTTCTCATAGAGGCCAAAGACTCCGCTTCAGTAGGTTCGACTAACACCTTTTCAATATCTGAGACGCTTAGCCAAGTGGAGTTGGTGAAGGCAGTACCACAGATACGTTTAAGAAGAGACTTGACACATATTTCACTACAAGTCCACGACTTTCATTATTTGCGCCACCTTAGTCACAATGGCAGTTTGCAAGTTATTCTCTCTGAATTATCTGTATACTATAAAACTTTTGCCACAGTAATCTGTGAGTTTCTCATATCACGAGTCGCCACGAACGGACACAGCAGACTGTTGCCGTTTGAATTCTTTTGCATTCCCTTGTGTTCCTTTGTAACCTTTTCCTCTGGAGGTTCCTGGCTTTCCCTTCCTGTATCTATCCACAGTTTGAGCTTTCCCCTCCTGGATCTATCCACAGTTTGAGCTTTCCCTTCCTGGATCTATCCACAGTTTGAGCTTTCCTTCCCTGTATCTATCCACAGTTTGAGCTTTCATTTCCTGTATCTATCCACAGTTTGAGCTTTCCCTTCCTGTATCTATCCACAGTTTGAGCTTTCCCTTCCTGTATCTATCCACAGTTTGAGCTTTCCCTTCCTGTATCTATCCACAGTTTGAGCTTTCCCTTCCTGTATCTATCCACAGTTTGAGCTTTCCTTTCCTGTATCTATCCACAGTTTGAGCATTCCCTTCCTGTATCTATCCACAGTTTGAGCTTTCCTTTCCTGTATCTATCCACAGTTTGAGCTTTCCCTTCCTGTATCTATCCACAGTTTGAGCTTTCCCTTCCTGTATCTATCCACAGTTTGAGCTTTCCCTTCCTGTATCTATCCACAGTTTGAGCTTTCCCTTCCTGTATCTATCCACAGTTTGAGCTTTCCCTTCCTGTATCTATCCACAGTTTGAGCTTTCCCTTCCTGTATCTATCCACAGTTTGAGCTTTCCTTTCCTGTATCTGTCCACAGTTTGAGCTTTCCCTCGTTTAACACGACTCTTCCCAGTCTTGGTGTACATTCTTTTCTATTTCTCTTTATTCCTTTATCTCCCCATCCGTCTGTTGCCCCGCTTCCTGATTAATCATCGCCCTCCCCACCTCTTCATTAAGGATCTGATTACCGTCCCCTAACGACCATATCTATGACCACAGCTCTGAACATTATTTTCTACCATTAATGCTTCCTCTACCTCCCCCTGACCCATTTATCAAAATTCTTTTTAGTATATTTACACTCACATACAATACTTTATCTCGTTATATATATATGCTAAACTCCTTACAGAGGATCTGATTCTCTAAATGTGGCTCATGCGACACTCAAAGATCAGAAAATGGTCTGAGGATAAGGGAGTAAAGTATCTAAATTACGTATCATCATTTGTAAAGAAATTGGATAAAAGTTTGTTGTCTTCGTCCCCCCAGTTTGGATTTGTTTTGGAATATTGTCGTAGAATTGTTAGATTATATTAGATTACGTTAATGTAATAGTACTATATTGCATTGTAATTATATTGTATGGCATCATTATGTTATATTCTAATGCTATTATCACATCATTATGTTATACTATAATTACATTGTTCTGTTAGTATCACATTATCACAGTATTATATTATCATTACATTATTCTCTTTGAAATCACATTATCTCACTGAGGCACTGATGTAATATCCTCATCGTACGGACGAACTTTGTGACAAATTACTTCCCTGGCCCTAGAGAGTGTGTGAGACCTGTTGGCACCAGCATCCCCCGGCTAACGACTGTACTTCCTACACTAATTAACCGACGGGGAAAGAAATTTGTGCTGGTAATTACGCTGGACCGAAGGGACCAAGAACTTAGTCCCTCACTAATTACCATAAAATAATTCACTTGTGAGAGCTGGGAGAGTGTTGGTGTGGGTAAAGGGTCGTAACCCAGCTGAACCCTACTGCTCTTGGGCAATCATACTTGATAGAGACTTGATAAAGTTGAAGAGGAAAGAGAGAGGGAGAGAGATGACATGTGTGTATATGTGTGTGTGTGTGTTTGTGTGTGTGTGTGTGTGTGGTCCCTGAGGTCCATACAGTAGCTTCTCGTGGAGTTAACGAGTGGTTACTGAAGGTCGATGAGACGAAGGGTATTCGAGTACATAGCGTTTGAATTTCCCTATTAGGGGCGATCCTAGCCTAGCGGTAGCTCTCCCGCCTGCTACGCAGGGGTCCCGGGGTCGGTCCCGCCTGTTGGAGGTTTGTATGTTATATGGAAGTGCGCGTTCATATGCTCTGTATTCCTATATATATATATATATATATATTCTTTCTTTCTCTCATACTATTCGCCATTTCCCGCATTAGCGAGGTAGCGTTAAGAACAGAGGACTGGGCCTTTGAGCGAATATCCTCACCTGGCCCCCTTCTTTGTTCCTTCTTTTGGAAAATTAAAAAAAAAAAAAAAATGATGAGAGGGGAGGATTTCCAGCCCCCCGCTCCCTCCCCTTTTAGTCGCCTTCAACGACACGCAGGGAACACGTGCGAAGTATTCTTTCTCTCCTATCCCCAGGGATACATATACATATATACATATATATATATATATATATATATATATATATATATATATATATATATATATATATATATATATGTATATAATAAATGCCGATATACACGAGGAAGATGAGGATCACATCGTCAGGGGGGATACAAGAATGAAACAGAAGACTCAGGACAGTCAATTTAAATAAAAGATGAGGCGGAGCTAAGACGCTATTGGTACACAAGTGTTTCTGGTTGTGGTGTTTGGGTCTGGCACTGTGCCTGTCATAAAATTTTATCACGTGGACAAGACAGGAAACTGTGTACAAGTTTTGCTTACGACAAAAATATTCATTTCATATAAACCTTCACTAATATTCATGTTACAGTTCTTTGTATATCTAAAAACAGAAGGTTCAGTGATATTTCTCTTGGTAAAGGAGTTACAAGTAATAATTTTACAAGTAATAACTGATTTAGCATTACTTCAGTCTGTACTATGGTCATGACTTTCAACATGATTAAACTAACTAATTGGTTCTTGTTCTCTTCTTTTGCTATATTTATGTTGGTTAAGTCTGACATAGAAATCTTTACCAGTCTGCCTAATATAAAACATACTACAGCTTTTACAAGGTATTCTGTAAACTCAGCCCGCAGAAGTTTATGGCAAGTTTTTTTTATTTAGATATTCTTAATAGTATTGTTATTGCTGAATACAACATACACATTACAAAAATTCATTCAACTTAGGGAGTAACATAAGATTTTCACTAAATTGGAGATCAAAAGGTTGCCAACTTGAGAGATATATCAATGGAAAATCTAGGATAGTTTAACTTGGATCCAATGGACTATATATTCTCAAACTCATCATCATTTAATTCTGGGCATTACGTATATGCAGTCTAGAATTTATTGATGATGAGTTTGAGTGTGATCAGTATATATATAATGTAGGACGCCATGAGCATGAATATGCTTTTTCAACGAACATATTTCGAACAACCAAATCATATAGCGTACATAACCAGGATCTTGTGTAAGAAATCTCATTATCATATAGTCTTCCACATGTGTCCTGTTCCTACATGATATGAGATGTATATTGACACGACCCCCTAATTTTAAGGACTCGTCCAGCGTCCAAAAGAAAAAAATAACCTTAGACCCAAGCATGAAAAAAAAAAAAAATGACCATAGACCCAGTATATAGATCAGCACTTCTAGTAGGAATCAATGGACCAAAGAGTCGCTTCCTGTAAATTTTTGCTGTCGAACTCCTCACCAGCATCGGAAATTTATATGACACGATGGTTATCCGCTTTCAAAAGACCTTTTGCTTCTGAACGAAGCGAGTGACAGATCTGGGGGATTTTTTTTTTCCTAGGAATGACGACAACATTCTCTGTTCCTCTTCATTCTTATCTTGGGCAAACCTTTCCTTATCATGATCTCTACTTATTTCTCTTCCTACGTATTTCCCGCGTGTCGTAGAAGGTGACTGGAGCGGGGGGGAAGCAGAGGGAGTCACGCGGGGAGTGCTCATCCTCCTCGAAGGCTCAGATTGGTGTGTCTAAATGTGTGTGGATGTAACAAGATGAGTAAAAAGAGATAGGTAGTATGTTTGAGGAAAGGAACCTGGTTGTTTTGGCTCTGAGTCAAACTAAGCTCAAGAGTAAAGGGGAAGAGTGGTTTAGGAATGTTTTGGGGAGTAAAGTCAAGGGTTATTGAGAGGACAAGAGCAGAGGAAGGAGTAGCACTACTCCTGAAACAGGAGTTGTGGGAGTATGTGATAGAGTGTAACAAAGTAAACTCTAGATTGATAGGGGTAAAGCTGAAGTGGATGGAGAGAGATGGGTGCTTATTGGTGCCTATGCACCTGGGCATGAGAATATTGATCATGAGAGGAAAGTGGTTTGGAAGCAGCTGAGTGAGCGTGTGAGCAGTTTTGATGCACGGGACCGGGTTATAGTGATGGGTTATTTCAGTGTAAAGGTGAGTAATGTGGCAGTTGAGGGAATAATTGATGTACATGGGGTGTTCAGTGTTGTAAATGGAAATGGTAAAGAGCTTGTAGATTTGTGTATTGAAAGGACTGGTGATTGGGAATACCTGGGTTAAAATGAGAGATATACATAAGTATAGATATGTAAGTAGCAGAGATGGCCAGAGAATGTTATTGGATTACGTGTTAATTGATGGGCGTGTGAAAGAGAGGCTTTTGGATGTTAATGTGCTGAGAAGTGCAACTGGAGGGATGTCTGATCATTATCTTGTGGAGGGGATGGTGAAGATTTATAGAGGTTTTCAGAAAAGAAGAGAGAATGTTGGGATGAAGAGAATGGTGAGAGTATGTGAGTTTGGGAATGAGACTTATGTGAGGAAGTACCAGGAGTGCTGAATGGAAAAAGGTGAGAGCAAAGGGCGTAAGGGGAGTGGGAAGGAATAGGATGTATTTAGGTAGGCAGTGATGGCTTGCGCAAAAGATGCCTGTGGCATGAGGAGTGTGGGAGGTGGGCAGATTAGAAAGGATATTGAGTGGTGGGATGAAGAAGTAAGATTATTAGTGAAAGAGAAGAGAGAGGCATTTGGACGATTTTTGCAGGGAAATAGTGCAAATGACTGGGAGATGTATAAAAGAAAGAGGCAGGAGGTCAATAGAAAAGTGCATGAGGTGAAAAAGAAGGCAGATGAGAGCTGGGGTGAGAGAGTATCATTAAATTCTAGGGAGAATAAGAAGATGTTCTGGAAGGAGGTAAGTAAAGTGCGTTAGACAAGAGAACAAATGGGAACATCGGTGAAGGAGGCTAATGGGGAGGTAATAACAAGTATTGATGATGTGAGAAGGAGATGGAGTGAGTATTTTGAAGGTTTGTTGAATGTGTTAGATGATAAAGTGGCAGATGTAGGGTGTTTTGGTCGTGGTAGTGTCCGAAGAGAGAGGTTCAGGGAAAATGGCGGCGGGTTTGGATGGTATTGCAGTTGAATTTATTAAAAAAGGAGGTAACTGTATTGTTGACTGGTTGGTTAGGATATCCAGTGTGTGTATGGCTCATGGTGAAGTGCATGAGGATTAGCGGAATGCATGCATAGTGCCATTGTAAAAAGGCAAAGGGGATAAAGGTGAGTGCTCAAATTACAGAGGTATAAGTTTGTTGAGTATTCCTGGGAAATTATATGGGAGGGTATTGATTGAGAGGGTGAAGGCATGTGCAGAGCATCAGATTGGGGAAGAGCAGTGTGGTTTCAGAAGTGGTCGAGGATGTGTGGATCAGGTGTTTGCTTTGAAGAATATATGTGAGAAATACTTAGAAAAGCAAATGGATCTGGAGAAGGCATATGACAAGAGTTGATAAAGATGCTCTGTGGAAGGTATTAAGAGTACATGGTGTGGGAGGCAAGTTGCTAGAAGCAGTGAAAAGTTTTTATCGAGGATGTAAGGCATGTGTACATGTAGGAAGAGAGGAAAGTGAAAGTCGGTTTGTGGCAGGGGTGCATGATGTCTCCATGGTTGTTTAATTTGTTTATTGATAGGGTTGTTGTGGAGGTGAATGCAAGAGTTTTGGAAAGAGGGGTAAGTATGCAGTCTGTTGTGGATGAAAGAGCTTGGGAAGTGAGTCAGTTTTTGTTTTTGCTGATGATACCGCGCTGGTAGCTGGTTCGGGTGAGAAACTGCAGAAGCTGGTGACTGAGTTAGGTAAAGTGTGTGAAAGAAGAAAGCTGAGAGTAAATGTGAATAAGAGCAAGGTTATTAGGTTCAGTAGGGTTGAGGGACAAGTCAGTTGGGATGTAAGTTTGAATGGAGAAAAAATGGAGGAAGGAAAGTGTTTTAGATATCTGGGAGTGGATTTGTCAGCGAATGGAACCATGGAAGCGGAAGTGAATGACAGGGTGGGGAGGAGGCGAAGGTTCTGGAAGCGTTGAAGAATGTGTGGAAGTCGAGAACATTATCTCGGAAAGCAAAAATGGGTATGTTTGAAGGAATAGTGGTTCCAACATTGCTATATGGTTGCGAGGCGTGGGCTATAGATAGGGTTATGCGGCGGAGGGTGGATGTGTTGAAAATGAGATGTTTGAGGACAATATCTGGTGTGAGGTGGTTTAATCGAGTACGTAATGAAAGGGTAAGAGAGATATGTTGTAATAAAAAGAGTGTGGCTGAGAGAACAGAAGAGGGTGTTTTGAAATGGTTTGGTCACATGGAGAGAATGAATGAGGAAAGATTGACAAAGAGTATGTCTGTGTCAGAGGTGGAGGGAACGAGGAGAAGTGGGAGACCGAATTGGAGGTGGAAGGATGGAGTGAAAAAGATTTTGAGCTATCGGGGCCTGAACATGCAGGAGGGTGAAAGGCGTGTAAGGAATAGAGTGAATTGGAACGATGTGGTATACCGGAGTCGACGTGCTGTCAATGGATTGAACCAGGGCAAGTGAAGCGTCTGGGGTCAACCATGGAATGTTTTGTGGGACCTGGATGTGGAAAGGGAGCTGTGGTTTCAGTGCATTATACATGACAGCAAGAGACTGACTGTGAACGAATGTAGCCTTTGTTGTCTTTTCCTAGCGCTACCTCGCGCGCATGCGGCGGGAGGGGGTTGTCATTTCATGTGTGGCTTGGAGGCGACGGGAATGAATAAAGGCAGCAAGTGTGACTTATGTAAATGTGAAGAAATGGATATGTCTGGGTATGTATATGTATGTATACATTGAGACGTATATGTATGTATATGTGAGTGTATGGACGTGTATGCATATACAAACGTATGTGGGTGGGTTGGGCCATTCTTTCGTCTGTTTCCTTGCATTACCTTGCATAGCGGGAGACAGCGACAAAGTATGACAGATAAATGAATAAACATATATATATATATATATATATATATATATATATATATATATATATATATATATATATAAATATTTCTGAAACCTTCCCATCGTCTCCCTGCTTGACGAAGTTTGGTAATTATCATAATTAACTAATTTTTTCGCGAAACTTTCCTACGTGTTCGACATCGATGATTATTCGACAGACTAGATTAGTCCTCTCTCTCTCTCTCTCTCTCTCTCTCTCTCTCTCTCTCTCTCTCTCTCTCTCTCTCTCTCTCTCTCTCTCTCTCTCTCTCTCTCTCTCTCTCTCTCTCTATGTAGCTATCTACTATCTAACTATTCAATTGTAACAAAAGTGTGACAGATAAGAATGTCTAAACGTTTAGTGTTGCCCTATTCTCCCAACTTAGCTAATCTAAGACATGTTCTGAAAAACAGTGCTTGTAATGTTGCTTTCCAGTACAATAACACCATCAGTAAGACCTTGATGAATAGTGGACCAAATCATGCAACAACTGGGAGTGTTTACGCCGTCAAATGCAAGGCATGTAAAGATATCTATATTGGCCAGACCGGATAAACTGTAACGGAGAGGTGTTATTGGCACCGTCATGCAGTACGCAGGAATGACCACAAAAATGCGGTCGCTAAATATTGTCATGAAAATGATCATCCCATAGATCTTGAAAATCCCGTTATTCTATAAACCTCTGCTGATTATGCCACACGCAACGTTATTGAACCTGTCTTTATTAACCAAATCATCATGAGATAATTGACAAAACACGAACACAAAAAAGTTACTCGAGAGAAGCCCAGTTACCCAGGACAACCTGGATTACGGCGTGACAAAGTGGACAGTGATGGGTCTGTACAGATTGGTGTTGGACGGCGGGACTCAAGTGTGATGTTGGGATTTAAGTAGCTTTAAGTACTGGCACCTGATGAGGTGGATTGTCTCCACGAAACATGTCATACCACTTGTATAAAAAAGATTACATGTTAAATATAATTGTATGAACTACTGAAGTACGATTTCATCTTTATATGTATATATATATATATTTATATATATATATATATATATATATATATATATTTATATATATATATATATATATATATATATATATATATATATATATATATATATATATATATATATATATATATATATATATATATATATATATTCTTGGCCTCTCTGAGCTAATATTTGATATCTGATGTCAGCAAAAGGCAGATACTGTGAGCCAAGCCATAAGAACCCCACTGCCCCGTCAAATGTAGGTCGCGTATCATATGACCTTCTGTGTCCAGCCACTGGTAGGGCTTGTATGTCTCCTGCGTCGCCCGTCACTACTCCTTCCTCAGGGGAGGAGATGGTACCGAGAAATAACACAGGAACGACCTCTGCTAGATCATTGTTACGGCATTATTACATGTCCTCCAGCGCAACCATGAGGGTTTGTCTACCTCAGTATTGGAATTGGGAGAACGTGCCGCCGTATGATTACAGTGCCAGTCTCATTACTGGAAAGGAGCATAGTCCAGAGATTCCCTGAAGCAATTTTGTACCAGATGCGGTGCCTTCCTGCTCGCTAAGGTCCAAGCACGTAAAAATTTACCACCAATTATAAACAGATTCAACTGGTATCTCTCCGCTTCCCGCGAGGACCGAATTGCACTTCCGTCTTGTTTCGTTGCCTTGGAAGGAATGGGTTTCCTTCGTTACTGATCACCACAGGTGAGAAATACCAGAAAAGTCAACTGTATATTAACACTGCTATTTTTTTTTTATGTTAGTTAAGGCGGTACGGGCAGTTGAGGTCCCAATAATAACCATACCATTAATGCTATATATATATATATATATATATATATATATATATATATATATATATATATATATATATATATATATATATATATTCTTTATATTTATTCATTATACTTTGTCGCTGTCTCCCGTGTTAGCGAGGTAGCGCAAGGAAACAGACGAAAGAATGGCCCAACCCACCCACATACACATGTATATACATACACGTCCACACACGCACATATACATACCTATATATCTCAACGTATACATATATATACGCACACAGACTTATACATATAGACACATGTGCACAATTCATACTGTCGGCCCTTATTCATTCCCGCCGCCACCCCGCCACACGTGAAATGACAACTCCCTTCCCTCCACATGTGCGCGAGGTAGCGCTAGGTAAAGACAACAAAGGCCACATTCGTTCACACTCAGTCTCTAGCTGTCATGTATAATGCACCACACACACACACACACACACACACACACACACACACACACACACACACACACACACACACACACACACACACACATATATGTATGTGTATATATATATATATATATATATATATATATATATATATATATATATATATATATATATGGGTCTGGAAGGAAAGGAGTTTGTGAAGATGTTCCAGAGGTCAGACGCAAGGAGTCCCAGGCGTCTCGAGTCAACAAAGGTCACTTGATGGTGCTGACGTGTTCCCTCCAGCTTAGTTTACCGTCCAGATCAACACCGAGAAGCCTGGTGGACTGGACATAAGGGGAGAGTAAGGAGTGGAACATGACTAGAAGCGAGTCTAACATATGTGGCTACGTTCTTAGTGTGGTTAATGGTGCTGGCAGGACAGTCCCGCTTCGGAGGGTGATAAGGATGTGTTGGAAGAGTTGTTGCTAACGCTGACATCAATGGCAGAGTCGTCAACTCACTCCTGTTGAGCATAGGTGTATATGGGTGTACATAAACTATCTATAGTAAGGTAAGGATAGGGCGTGCTATATTCATGGGCCTCCATCTGCTATAATACAGCTGTTTAATCTTCTCTCTGCATTTATCTTCCATATTTCATTACCTAATGAACTCCTTTCATCCACTATTCTTGTAGTCCAATAATACTTCGTAAAGCTCTATACTTTTCATTTTCTTCTATAGAATTCGAAGACCTGTTTACGGCTGTTGTCTTCAGACTTGATAAAAGAAAACTTAAAAGTGGTGATCAAATCAAGCCTCACTTTTCTCTTCCTCAGGGTGGGTAAATCTAGGGCCTCTAACCTCTCACTGCATCTCAGCGTTTTAAGTAAGGCGACCAAACTTGAGAGACATATTCTTCTTCTGGCCTACCGTAAGCTGTTTTCTTAGATGTTCCTCATCTACGTACTTCAGTACAATTCAAATACTTGCCTCTAGAGAGTTTACCTCCCGTACAGTTCTCCTACGGTGCGGCTCTGGCGATAGATCATGTATAGCATCGATTCCTAGTCCCTCATACACGGAGACTCATACAGCTTGCTTCATGATATATGATATTCGCATCGAAGCTTTCTGGTACTGTGTCCCATCTTCATTACTTGATATTTGCTAAGGTCGGACTTCGTCAAGAAGTATGTCACAGAAGCTTTGGAGTTTGTCTCGGTCCCCTTGTAACTTGATGCAGTCCTCCTCGTGGCATCATCAGCAAACATGGTATGGGAGTCCAATCCTTCTGACAAGTCGTTCAAATACAACCATTCCATTTTGGGAAAGTTCCTCTGACATGCATTGTTTATACATGTTCACTAAAGTAACCTATCAAGGGAGTGTCCTCCTTATGCTTGCGTGGTGATCCTGCTTGTTAAATCAGCCTTCCGAGTGGGACTGTCACATGCTCTCTAGCAGTCCAGTGTATATGAATGGGTTCGCGTGGGTGTACGCGTAGGTATATGTATGATTATGTACTTTTATATGTATATTTGTATGTATTTATGTATATGTGTGTGTATGTATTATATATTATCCTTAGGGATAGACGAGAAAGAATACTTTCCATGTATTCCCTGCGTGTCGTAGAAGGCGACTAAAAGGGAAGGGAGCGAGGGGGCTGGAAATCCTCCCCTATCATTATTCATTTTCCAAAAGAAGGAACAGAGAAGGGGGCAAGTGAGGATATTCCCTCAAAGGCTTAGTCCTCTGTTCTTGGCGGTATCTCGCTAGCGCGGGAAATGGCGAATAGTATGAAAGTAATGTATTACATATGTATGTATGTATGTATGTATGTCGGTGTGAATGCATGTATAGATGCATAGACGATCGTGCGGCTCATCCCAAAACTCAGCTTTGCCATTGTTCTCAAAGCAGCAATAAACAGACCGAAAATTGCCTAAGTGTGTTGTTCGGGGAAATTTATTGGCATAATTACCCTCACTTAATTTTTCGGCAAATGAGACCGGAGCGTTCGAAAGCGGCGAACGTATGAATGGCTGTCGAGAGGAACGTTCCCCAAGCACGTTCTCAGATAAAGCAGTTAGACGATTATAATGATAGATATTGCTCAAATTCGCCTCTAAATATAGAGTAGAATTTGTATATTTTATTCATCCCTGTGTTTAAAGGTTAAGTTCAACTTTTCAAAATGGTAATTCTTTTTTTTAAGAACTTATTCAGTTTAGGATTAGCTCTTAAACTGCATGCATTTACCATTAGCTGTAATATATTTCCCTCTCCGTTCTTTGTTATTGTAATCCTGGGTGTCATTGCTAAACTGTATAATTGAATCTTGCTGTTAGTTTGTCCCGCTAGGTGTCACTAGGGAGGGAAGGAGGGGATTTATGTACGGCTCGCTCGTGGCGGAGGGAATCACTTGTTTTCTTTATGTTAGCTGAGACGGCACGGGCGACTGAGGCCCTAATCAAGCCCTTATCCCAATCCCTAAGGGTGGATGAACAGCTGAACTTAGGCGTCACGGTCGGGAACGCTAACCGCTACACCGCGGGACTTTACCTCAAACATTTGAGTGCGTGGACGATAACAGGGATATACTGAGCCTCAAATACACCCACAATGGAATACTCCGGAGGCACTCCGCTCTTCGTATGACAAGCCTTGTTGAGCGTGTGGAGGTTTTAAGGTGTGGTGTGTCCTACATTACAGATATACCACACCCACCTCCCTCCTCGGCTGTGAGGGTAGCTACCTTCTGTGACACGAGGAGGGACAAAGAGACTGAAGCTCCTATTAGACAGGGTTGGTAATGGGGGTTAATGAATGGGCAAGTACATGTATCCTTCCGGAGGAGATTAAAGCTCCTGTGTCTTCTGATGGAGGACATCAGGATTGACTTTTAGAATAATGGGGATGTGTGTGTGTGTGTGTGTGTGTGTGTGTGTGTGTGTGTGTGTGTGTTTTCCCTCGTCAGAAAGAAATTGTATCGAAGATACTCAATGTGTAATTACCTTTCGTTGCTCTGTGGGTCATTAATCAATAGTGAAAGTCAGCCTTGGTTACCAGCAGCTGTTGGGTGAATAAAGTGATATAGTAAAGTTCACTTAAAGAGACGCTTATCATTGGTCGTTCTACAAATGACCAAACGACCGTCACCTCTAACGAATATTTGTTTTACGTTGAAAGTTCCAGTCACGGACAAAAGTTCACGCCAAGGTTGGGTCTTAACTGAAATATTGAGAGAATTATGAAACGGAAAACGAAAAACAAAAAAACGAGGGAAAGAAACTACGAACTTGTGAGAAAGTTAAAAAAACCTGTCATTTGAAATGTGCCAGGTCATAGTTATTGGGAAAGACATGAAAAGGTAGAGAGTTCCAAAGCTTCGACGTGTAGGGAAAGAAACAGTTTTCAAAACGGCCCACATAATGTCATGAGTCAATTAGTATCGTAATCTCTTCAGGAATGGCCACTTCAACGCCACCTCTTGCTGTCACGAGATACACGCTGTGACGTGCTCTCTTCTGTCATGGCCTTGTGTCACGTTTGGTCCAAGCATCATGCAGTCAGTTACCATGCGCCTCTCACCATCACCAGGCACAGAATAGGTTGAACCTTTGTATAAGGTGCCCGCCGTTCAAACCCAGTGTAGTCCCGGCATGTCACACGACGCGCCTTTTCGAAATGCCTGACAAGACTTAGGTCTCCAAGATAACCTGAATCGTTTCCTCGATCCTGTTGAGACGATTAGTATACGACTAGTATATTCAAAGGCTCTCGTGTATGTAGCTATATCACATAAAGGAAACTGTTACTTATAACATATATGCACTGATGCCTTTCCTATCACAAAATGATTTCATGACAAAAGACTTAGCCAAAATAGGATTTTGGCTTACCAGATGTAACAGAAATAACTCAGTGGATCTTGTGTTGTCGAAGTTGACAACGATGCATCAGCTGCTCCCTCGTCCCCATGCTGACCTATTGGCAACTCGAGCATCACTTACTGTACCATGAGCGAGTTTTACTGTTCCCTCAGCTATCACTATCTCACCGCACCATATAATCCATCATCCACCACCTTGCAACACAGAAGTTCAGACTCTGTTGGCCACCTCGCCAAATGTAGTGGTTCTGCAAGATTCCTAGCATCGTGTTAGGCAACCATTGTCATTTACGAATTGTACGACGGTCCTCCTTTGGTACTAAGCACAGCCTCGATATAGTCACTTTTACCTAGAAAATCCAATGATACATTTGTCATTACTATAACTAAATGCTACAGGTTCTCCGTTGTTCACCGCGAGGTATCTACGGTCCGCTTAGGGTCGAGTCCACATAGGTACGAATCCTGGTCGTGGTAGTCAGTCCACAGTCAACCCAGCTGTTCATCGTCCCCTTGGGAATGGTCGATAGAACGGACACCTGGCTTAGACTAAGGCAATGAGTTGATTAGGGCATTCAGATGCGCGAGCCGTCTCGGTAAACATAAACGAAAGAGGAGTTACTTGATGGACACATTGCTATTAATCTCGGCCCAGATAAGTAGTCTCCAGGCAGCTGTAACACATGAAAAGCAGATATCATCTCGTCTCCGTTCCTGCAGCGTCTATCTCTCGACCTTTCTCCTCAACACTGCCAAAATTTCCAAAAGCTGGACTCCTCGCTACTCGAAAAAATGATAAAAAAAAGGATCATGGAATATCTCCTCATCTGAAGGCATGGAGCCTTTTTTCCTTCGACGGGAGTGTGCAGCGAAATCTCTCCTCCGAGAGACATTGCATTTCAAGAGGAACCCACCCGGACAGATCTCGAGACCAGAGGGGTTTCGGAGGCGATATTTTGCAGGGATGTGGTGGATGCATCAGCGGCCAAGAGATGGCTCGAAGACACTGCAGTGTTATGGCACTGTGAGACCTCATCCCTGGCTTTGATGTTCCCTTTGTTTTCTTTGTTAGGTAAGACGGCACGGGCAGCTGAAGCCCTAATCAAGGCCAGCTCATTGACACTATATATATATATATAAATATTACGAGTCCACGGGGAAAATTTTCCCCGTGGACTCAGGAATATATATATATATATATATATATATATATATATATATATATATATATATATATATATATATATATATATATATATATATATCCTATCCTAAGCCAGGTACCTATCTTATCGATCAACCCCTAGAGGTGGATGAACAGCTGTGTTGTCTGTGGACCCTTTGCTGCAACTAGGATTCGAACTTAGGCGTTCGACCCTGGGTCATGGTCAGGAACGCTAACCACTACACCACGGCTTCAGATCTCTACCTCTTTGAAGATATTAGGTTTCAGTTGACTACTTCTCTGTAGATGATTCAGTTTCAGTTCACCAAATCTCTCTAGATGATTCAGTTTCAGGTCACTAGCCATACATGGGAGTTTGGGTGCATCTGACTTCTTATAGATAACTGGTTCTCGTAGAAAACCAGGTTTTAAGTTCTTTAACGTTCTTTTAAATAACCAAGTTTCAGTGCAGTTACTCCCTGTAAATAACCTAGTCTCAGTTCAGTAATTCTTTTATATACTCAGTTTCAGTGTAATATCTCTGTAGATAACCTGGTTTTAGTTTAATAACTGTAGATAACCTGGTTGTAGTTTGATAAATCTTTTTAGATAACTTCATTTCACTAACTGTTAGGTTAGGTTAGGTTCACTAACTTGCTTTCAGTTCAGTAAGTCTTAGATAACCTGGTTTCAATTTATTTACTCTGTGGATGACCTGGTTGCAGTTAAATAACTCTTTGTAGGTTACATTCAGTTCACAACTTGTTTTAGATAACCTCAGTTCACTAACCCACTGTATAGAACCTGGCATTAGCTCATAATCTCTTTGTAAGTAATCTGGTTTCAATTCGCTGACTCTTTGTGGATAAACTAGTTTTGGAACATTGACACATAGCAGAAGAGCCGCTCAAAAAGGGGACGTTACACTTATGTTTCGTAACCAATACACCAGCTTTTGTTGATATGGTTGATAAACCTATCAGCATCCAGTATGATTCAGGCCCTCAGCGTCAAATTGCCCAACCAATTGTGGCAACAAATGTCAGAAGATTGTTCTTCTTACCTCCAGTGATCGGTTGAAAGACCTCAAGCAACAACATATAGATATGTTATCAAAGAACAGACACGTAGATATGTTATCAAAGAACAGACACATAGATATGTTATGAAAGACAGACACGTAGATATGTTATCAAGGAACAGACACGTAGATATGTTATCAAGGAACAGACATGTAGATATGTTATCAAAGAACAGACACGTAGATATGTTATCAAAGAACAGACACGTAGATATGCTATCAAAAAACAGACACGTAGATATATTATCAAAGAACAGACACATAGATATGTTATCAAGGAACAGACATGTAGATATGTTATCAAAGAACAGACACCTAGATATGTTATCAAAGAACAGACACCTAGATATGTTGTCAAAGAACAGACACCTAGATATGTTATCAAAGAACAGACACTAGATATGTTATCAAAGAACAGACACCTAGATATGTTATCAAAGAACAGACACATAGATATGTTATCAAAAAACAGACACGTAGATATGTTATCAAAGAACAGACACATAGATATGTTATCAAAGAACAGACACGTAGATATGTTATCAAAAAACAGACACGTAGATATGTTATCAAGAACAGACACGTAGATATGTTATCAAGAACAGACACGTAGATATGTTATCAAAGAACAGACACCTAGATATGTTATCAAAAAACAGACACGTAGATATGTTATCAAAAAACAGACACGTAGATATGTTATCAAAAAACAGACACGTAGATATGTTATCAAAGAACAGACACCTAGATATGTTATCAAAGAACAGACACATAGATATGTTATCAAAGAACAGACACATAGATATGTTATCAAAGAACAGACACATAGATATGTTATCAAAG
>NC_092249.1:8064568-8079568 GCF_036320965.1 Panulirus ornatus
AAAAAGATTAGTCGGTAGTTTTTATATATGTCTGCAGTGCACATCTTCATTCACTACATACAACCTATATCTAGAGTGCAGGTTTACGGTAGACCTATACACACTATGTGTATAGACAGCTTACAGAACCAATGCATAAAGTTTGTATGTACAGTCACAAGTAAAAGTCTCTTCCAGGCAATGTTTACAACCCTTCGACACACACTTAAACTCTCCTTCCTTATTCTCGTGGGATTTAAAAGCTTACTAATGTCAAGACCTAGGGTACGTTTGTTGACATGTTCGAGGCCAGAACTTTTGAGAATGTTTTCTGGGGAGAAATTCCATTCCGACCCCTGAAAGCCGCCACTTAATTTCTGCAGACCCCCAGGAATTTCAGTGGAAAGATACTTATGTTTTCCCTGGCAAAATGTCTGCACATGCAAAATGTGTGTTTTTGAATAAGAGATTTGTCAACAAAAGGTAAAATTTACTTCCCAACTGGGTTATATATATATATATATATATATATATATATATATATATATATATATATATATATATATATATATATATAAAGGGCTTTCACGAACCACACACCACACGAGCACAATTCACCCTATATCCTACGGCCCTCACTCCCTACAGTTCCTCCTGCTACCACACCAGATGTGGTGAGAAACCCCTCTATTTTCTGAGCCCACCGCTATAGGAAATATCATCCACCTCCCCTCTCATCAGGGAGTCGACTGGTAGAACACTCCCTCTCTACTAACCCTAATTATACCCCAAACTTCACCAAGTTTTAAGCAACTTATGATACAACTTGATCACCCAGGCCAAACTACATGTGTTTTTTTTCATGATTTGGCTTCATTCCTCTCCAGGGAAGGGGGCCAGGGACATAGAAAAAGAAATATCTCCTCCTTTTGTCGTCTGAAAAGAATTCATGTATTGATTAATCTGGAGATAAGTACTGAATATGATCATAGACCCTCTAGTAGTCCAAATACGTGATATTAATCAATGATGATCCTCATTGATCAACTGAGTGATTACACTGACGTGATGACTGATAAGCTGTTAAAAAAAAAAAAAAGTGCTATGTTGCGATTATGTTCACCTTTCGAAAAATGGGAGATTGTAACATCGGGCTCATCTGTGGCGCTGTGCTTATCGTTGTTGGCTTGTAATCCAATGGCCCGGTTACGATCCCCGGAGGAGGCTGATAGCGCATTTAACCCTCTTAGCCGTTCATCCTTCCAGTGTTTGGTAGATATAAGGGCACCAGACTCGTCTGAGGTAAAGCAGATTGTAAGACTCGGCTCGAATTATCCCAAGGGTGGTCCGATGTCCGGGGACATGGCCCTCACTGACTGCCCTAATGAGCCTACCAAGGGTATCCATGTCTGGAGACGTGGCCCTCATTGACAGGCCTAATGAGCCTACCAGTTATGTCCATGTCCGAGGACATGGCCCTCACTGACAGCCCTAATGAGCCTACCAAGGATGTCCATGTCTGGAGACGTAGCCCTCACTGACAGGCCTAATGAGCCTACTAAAGATTGGTACTCTGCTCTATTTTGACCTTTAACGTAGTTGGGATGCAGATAGTCACAAGCCACCAGCTGTCATGTCTTCGCATCGATGGAGGCAGAGGACCACAGCTCCTATACTTGTCAATGACGAGTTGCTACAGGTGATCTTAAGGCCAAGACTTATATCACTCAATGTAATGAATCAATCATGTCTATCATCAACATATCAAAAAATGGCATTTGCTACCCCACTGTCCACCAAGTTGTTTTGGCAATGCCTGAAGTGACTTCCGAAGGAAACCTGAAACATGAATAAGCAAGGTCTCAGCTCGAGAATATTGTGGTTCTTGGAAAACAAGGAAAACCATAACTCTAATTGGTGGACTTTAGCTGCAGTATATATTTTCCAGTCTCGCTGTTCACTCAGGGCAACTTCCTCTACGTAAAGGCAGAGGAATTATGGGGGTCGGAAACCCCCTTAGTTTAAAAATACTGGAAGACCAAATATCTCGGAATAATTCCTCCCCTGCCTTGGTTGACGGAAGCAAAAATGGTAATGAAGGTGCATTTTACGAGGCCATGACTTCCACTTAGGTTCCTTTCCTCAGGATTTTCATGAGCTGACACGTAAGGTCTGCCAGGCTCCCCCAACCACAGCCTTCCAGCCACCAGGCTCCCACACAGCCCTCCAGCTGCCAGGCTCCCACACAGCCTTCCAGCTGTCAGGCTCCCACACAGCCCTCCAGCTGCCAGGCTCCCACACAGCCTTCCAGCCACCAGGCTCCCACACAGCCCTTCAGCTGCCAGGCTCCCACACAGCCTTCCAGCTGGCAGGCTCCCACACAGCCTTCCAGCTGTCAGACCCCCACAGCCTTCCAGCCTTACAGTGCCATACACACACACACACACACACACACATATATATATATATATATATATATATATATATATATATATATATATATATATATATATATATATATATATGTGTGTAAAAAAAAAAATATATATATATATATATATATATATATATTATGTTTCCACCCTCCTCCGCACAACTAGATAGAATTGTGCGAAGGAGGATGGATGTGCTGGAAATGAGATGTTTGAGGACAATATGTGGTGTGAGGTGTTTTGATCGAGTAAGTAATAATAGGGTAAGAGTCTCAGATGTGTGGTAATAAAAAGAGTGTGGTTGAGAGAGCAGAAAAGGGTGTTTTGAAATGGTTTGGTCACATGGAGAGAATGGGTGAGGAAAGATTGACCAAGAGGATATATGTGTCAGAGGTGGAAGGAACGAGGAGAAGTGGGAGACCAAATTGGAGGTGGAAAGATTGAGTGAAAAAGATTTTGAGTAATCGGGGCCTGAACATGCAGGAGGGTGAAAGGCGTGCAAGGAATAGAGTGAATTGGAACGATGTGGTATACCGGGGTCGACGTGCTGTCAGTGGCTTGAACCAGGGCATATGAAGAGTCTGGGGTAAACCATGGAAAGTTTTGTGGGGGCCTGAATGTGGAAAGGGAGCTGTGGTTTCGGTGCATTATAGATGACAGCTAGAGACTAAGTGTGAACGAATGTGGCCGTTGTTGTCTTTTCCTAGCGGTACCACGTGCACATGCGGGGGGAGGGTGTTGTTATTTCATGTGTGACGGGGTGGCGATGGGAATGAATAAAGGCAGACAGTATGAATTATGTACATGAGTATATTTGTATATATCTGTGTGTGTATATATATGTATACGTTGCGATGTATAGGTATGTATATTTGCGTGTGTTGACGTGTATGTATATACATGTGTATGTGGGTGGGTTGCGCTATTCTTTCGTCTGCTTTCTTGCGCTACCTCGCTAACACGGGAGACAGCGACAAAGTAAAATAGAATAAATAAATGAAATATATATATATATATATATATATATATATATATATATATATATATATATATATATATATATATATATATATATATATATATATCTCCTTTGGGTGTTGCATGTACCATGTTTGGCATAAGGTCTTCAAGGGGAACTAAAAAATACAGTACGACAAATTTCTTGGAAGTTCTGAGCAGCCAAAGGATTCAGGTAACTGAAGCTCACCTTAGTGAGTCGAGGGTTTGTAAGATGGATCGAACCCTTCTGAATCATATGAGATTACGATCATAACTGGCTGCGAAGAGTGAAGAATGAACCCTCTTGAATACAAGCGTCTACAATGTGGACAGTATTTGTTGCGTTAGTAGAATGTGTCTATTTTTGGCCTTCCCTTATGAATATCTTGACATCTAGTGTATCTGAATATAGATTACGTAGATCACTAGACTGAATGAACAGAAAATGAAGCTGATTTGATATTGTTCGAGGCCATTCGAATATGTCTTGAATTTGAGAGGAAATATATGAATGAGAGAGAATTAATTCTGCCGGAGGCCCAAAGTTTTTTGGTGAGGGAGCAATGTATCCAACGGTTTTAGAGGCATAGATGTTCATACGATGTTTTTGGAGGCACTGGTGTTTCAGACGTTTTTTTTGAGGTACAGATGTTTCAGACGATGTTTTTTAGAAGTACAGATGTTTCAGGCGATGGTCATAGAGGCACAGATGTTTACGACGATGTTTTTAAAGGCACAGATGTTTCAGACGATGTTTTTGGAGGCACATATGTTTCAGACAATGTATTTAGGGGCAAAGATGTTTTAGATGCTATTTTAGAGGCACAGATGTTTCAGACGATGTCTTTGGAGGCACATATGTTTCAGACGATGTTTCTAGAGGTACAGATGTTTTAGGTATTTTAGAGGCATAGATGTTTCAGACGATGTTTTTAGAGGCACATATGTTTCAGACGATGTTTTTGGAGGCACATATGTTTCAGACAATGTTTTAGAGGCACAGATGTTTTAAACGATGGTTTAGAGGCGTAGATGTTTCAGACTATGTTCTTTTCTGTTCCCCTGGTGCTGTAGATGGCGCTTTATATATGACTGTTTCTTCTGGCATGAAAGAGAAAATAGAATTGTAAGATTTGTACTTCAAAAATCGAATGTACAATACACAACAGCGATACGCTTTGAGTATACTTATGTATGTGTATCTGCGTGTGTGTGTGTCTGTGTGTATACTGCTTATCTGTTACGGGGAGAGAGGTTTACGCTCGTGTTGCCCATCTTCTTCACTATGTAAATATGTACCATGTCTTTACCTCTGTAGGTGTATCCACGAACGAACACACTCTTCCCCAAGCCAGATGTGTGTTTGTGTGTGTGTGTGTGTGTGTGTGTGTGTGTGTGTGTGTGTGATATTTTTGCCCGATTTTTCAAGTTATGATATCTAGGTTATTTAATTAAAGCCTATTTCAGTTTTTACCCCATATTTTTACGAAATCTGATCCGCTTACGGGGGAGGATTCATCAAAAGATAAAAAAAAAGTCTCGTTGACATTCAAAAACAACGGACGTTAAAAGTGTTTATGTGTCAAATGACTTGACATTACACATCTATCGGAAATTTGTACTGACAAGTCTATCTATTGGAACTAATCAGTCTATTTCTTGGTTATGTGTTTAACGTCATCTGTGTGTGTGTGTGTGTGTGTGTGTGAATTGTTTTATGATCATATCGCCTGGGCTTTTTTGTATTCTGTAAATTGCGTCGATTTACGTTGCTGTTGTGTAAATCGGGTGGCGTCACTGTTTTACAGTGTAAATCACATGAATTATCTGTTTTATGAAGTAAATAGGATACGCTCCGTTTTCTTAATTACTTGGATTCCCTTTTTTTTTTTCAAAAAAGTAATCTGTATATATCTCTACTGTTTAATGATGAGAATTACATGGATTCTGTTCATGATGTCGTCTGTAAGGATTCACACTATCTCATAATGTAATCTGCATGCATTAACTGCTTTATAATGAAAACGGCATTGCATTTTGCGAAATAAATTGGTCGGACTCGATTTCATTAATTAATTTGCGTGGATTCACTATTGGAATGGTTTGTGTCACACAGTCGGCCCACAGATCGGGGGCTGACAGATGTGTATGGTCATTCTGATGGTATTGTGGCTAGAAGATCCACTGGGTGCCAAGGACCATCTCTGGGTGACTAGAAGATCCATTGGGTGCTAAGGATAATACCAGGATGACTAGAAGATTCCCCGGGTGCTAAGGATAATCTCTGGGTGACTAGAAGATCCATTGGGTGCTAAGGATAATATCAGGATGACTAGAAGATCCACCGGGTGTTATGGATGATCATGGAATTACTAGAAGATCCATTGGGTGCTGAGTATAATCTCAGGGTGACCTAAAGATCCAGTGGGTGCCAAGGATAAACCACGACCAGGGAGGGTCTGTGGGTATTAGACGCTGTAGAGATTGAAGTCGTCCAGCTCAGTCAACTCTGCATAACAAAAGATCACAGGCAGAGGAAGGAAGCCAAGCAAGGATTTGCATTTTCCTCTCGGTTACTTGTTCCTGATGCTACTTAGTATACGTGGGAAATAGCGATCCTGTATGAAAGAAAGAATATATAAACGTATGTTGTGTGTGTGTGTTGAATTACCTGCATTTAGGAGTAATTATCTGAATCTTAAATTGGTGAAGGAAGTTCTATATTTGCAGCTCCCCATCTTATACATGTGTGTGTGTGTGTGTGTGTGTGTGTGTGTGTGTGTGGTGTAATTCCCACAGGACGCTCCTCCCTCGTCAGCTGTGCCAATATCCGCAGTCTTGCTCCACCATCTTCTGGTTCTCCTCGGTACATACTGTTGGACAAACATCTCAGAGGTCAAGTGCTTCAGTAGCGATTGCGACACCGCCTTCTTACCTTCTGCCCCTTTCCCCGTCTGTGTTTATCATGGTATATAGAGTGAGCCGAGCTGGGCAAACACAGGTGAATGAGGAGTGTTTGAGTGAGGTAAATAAGAAGATGAGGCAAGAGTGAGGAAGTGTGTCTCAGGAAAGATGGTGAACCTTCAGTCCCAAAGGCTCCAGTCAACAACCAGGCCCTGATGATGTTGCTGGCACAGAACATCGGCGGAGATGTTTACCCGAAGTTGACTGGACGTGATCGAATCATGTGACCGTGTTCTTTGGGAGGCTGGTGGTGAGGAGAGCGAGGGGGTGGACGGTGAGGTGAAACCTCAATAGATTATGACGGATTTGCAGCCTTGTTGATCATGACAAACCACACTTGAGATTAACATCACTTGGAAAGCTGGTGCATACAGGAGTATACGAGAGGCACGGCATCTGATCATGGTCAGTATGGTCCAGATTGCATTGCTAATCTAACGCGACATCTTCCAGTGTGATGTAGAAGGCAGAGAGAGAACAAGTCAGTGTTGCCCTTGTGTTTCCCAAGTGTGTGTGATAGAGTTTGGTATTTCAACTGTAGTGTCTTATATGGTATTGTGACCTGTGATCCTGGGCCAGTGGTGTATTACTGTACAGCATTGTGCCGATATTCACAATGTCTCGCTACAGTGTCGCTCCTCGTATTGCTGTTCTTCCAAGTCTGTGATCAAACGTTACATATTTGCACAGAAGAAGCTCTCAAGGGGGAATTATCACGGTCACTAAGCCAGAGAGAGAGAGAGAGAGAGAGAGAGAGAGAGAGAGAGAGAGAGAGAGAGAGAGAGAGAGAGAGAGAGAGAGAGAGAGAGAGAGAGAGAGAGAGAGAGAGAGAGAGAGAGAGAGGGGGGGGGGGGAAGATAAATAGACGGATTAATTGACAATGTGAAAGAGAGGGAAAGTATTTGCTTATTTCCTTACCTGAGAGAGAGAGAGAGAGAGAGAGAGAGAGAGAGAGAGAGAGAGAGAGAGAGAGAGAGAGAGAGAGAGAGAGAGAGAGAGGGGGGGGGGGAGATAAATAGACGGATTAATTGACAATGTGAAAGAGAGGGAAAGTATTTGCTTATTTCCTTACCTGAGAGAGAGAGAGAGAGAGAGAGAGAGAGAGAGAGAGAGAGAGAGAGAGAGAGAGAGAGAGAGAGAGAGAGAGAGAGAGAGAGAGCAGATTGTTCTACACAAATTTGGCTGGAAATTTTCAGTGTGTGTATGTGTGTGTGTGTGTGTGTGTGTGTGTGTGTGTGTGTGTGTGTGTGTTTATGTATATACGTGAGGCCTCTATTGCTACAATAAGTATTCCATGTCGTTATAATACAGTATGACCTTTCACTGTACATTCTCAATCAGTCGCATCGTACGACATACATCACAATGATCATACACGATTCATATTATAGAAGTGTGAATTCCAAGCAAAACCCATCGTGGAATATAATGCGTGACATCACAGTGTCACATCCACAGTGAACAGTGATTGCCTCTGACCGTACTCGTAACACACGGAGATATAACGAATCATATAACGCATTACGTCATATTCGCTAACAGCGTCTGACACTCTGGCCTGGTAATGGTTTCGGAGAACATTATTTTATATTATTTTTGACAGTAGTTGCCACAGTCGACAGATGATGATGGCCTTTATCTTCAAGTGTATTCTTAAATGCGTCACATGTGTCTTTACATACTCCAAGCCTCTAAATTGTAGTGTATGGGAACGAACGACTCGATGGATGTAATATGTAACTACATCTCGTACATGCAGTCATCAGTACCTTCGCCATATGTGAATGATAACACTAGTGGCCTGGTTGGTTGGTTGGGTTTAACAGCCAGTGACCTATGAGGAAGGTCATTAGCCCTGTTATTCCTTTGACTTTTATGTTCTTGTGGGGTACACGTGCCTTAAAACATGTTGGCGTGCGCCATTCAGGAGCGTTTTTACAAATCTATCCACCATTCGGGAACAATGTTTCAAAATCCACCATTTAGGAGCGTTGCTTCAAAAAAAATCCACCATCCAGAAGTGTTGTTTCGAATGCTTCGAACTGATTGGTTCTGGCTAGGATGATACTCAGGTGACCTTCCACTCTTGTTATATGAAGCCCCAAGTTTTTCCCGCCATCCACGGTAGGAGAAAGTGATCAAGACTGTTCGAAAGATCATCATAACCTGATATTGACCGTCTTAATGACCCGGGCATCCGTGAGGCCTGAAGCCCAATTCATCAGCTGCCACGCAGCTTGTTTGTCTCCCCATCAATGCTTGCTTGATGGGTTAGCTTTGGCTCAGTCACTCTACCAGCGTTAACCCTTATTGCAAGGCTTGCTCTAAGCCCTTTCGACGTACACGTGTGGCAGAGATGGTTTAGTTCGCCTTCGGAGCTCGGCTTCCTCTTCGGCAGATACAGCGCTTGGCTACGATTTACCTTCGGTGTATGAACCGATCTCTTCGTATCAGAAGGAGGAGCCTTCTACAGGCAACAAGAGCCGTCTACAAGTACGCTCACCCTGTCTAAAAGCCGCTACAAGCTCTCAGGTGTTGGGGGAGAAGCTGTTGTACCCGTCAAGGGCGTATTGAGGAGCTGAACTCCGTTGTGTCTAACAACACAGTCACGTGAACCAGGGAGGTTGATGAGCTGAACTCACAAAAAAAGATGAGACTGAGAGTCTGTCCCTCACACTATTCTTGTAGGGCCGGCAGCGAACGCCTTCCTCTCAACACCTTTTGAAGTGATTCGGCACCACATTTACAGACGTGCTCCTCACGTATAACTAATCATTCATCAGGCAAGGCCATTTATCCGTTGCTCAAGTATTAAATGACCACATTTGCACAACCAAGTCATGCTAATGAGGTGAGCCAATGGTGTGGTCTTGGAGTGCTGCCAGATTACCATACTCGACTATTTACCTTTTTCTGAACGCCCTATGTCGAACCCATGTTCTTATTAATTATATTTACCCTCTTATATTCCTGCTTAATTACTTGGTCCTTGGTCAACATTTCATAACGTGCTGGGTAAACCAATGATATATAATTGCATTTGATTATCAGCCTCGTTGAAGATGATTTTATTTTGATGTGGAGTTAATTATCTCTTTAGTGGCGTCTTGTCTTTCTTCCCTGATTTGAAGCTTCATTTTATGTAGACCTCCGTGGTGTAGTGGTTAGCGTTCCTGACCGTGACGCATTCACGGACCGCCCAGGGTCGAGCACATAAGTTTGAAATCTGGTAGCAGGAGTCGGTCCAGAGTCAACCCAGCTGTTCATCTACCCTTAGGGGTTTGGTCAATAAAATGGGTACCTGGCTCAGGCTAATATATGTATATATATATATATATACAAGTGACTGTCTTGAACAGATGCTTGTTTACCAAATGGCGTCCTAGCTACGCCTCGTCGTTGTGTATCAACTGACTAATATTTTTTTTTATTGTATCCCTCCTGATGATGTGATTATTACACGAAAGTGCACTTAGGAACTTATCGTGTTTCATTTTCCCCGTGGACTCATAGGGATATATATATATATATATATATATATATATATATGTATATATGTATCATACAAACCTCCAACAGCAAGGATCGAACCCGGGACCCTTGTGCCACAGGCGGGAATGCTACCGCTAGGCCTGGCCCATAGCCTAGCGGTAGCATTCACGCCTGTGGTACAAGGGTCTCGGGTTCGATCCTGTCAGTTGGATGTTTGTATGTTCTATGAAGGTGCGCGTTCATATGCACTTTATTCGTATATATATATATATATATATATATATATATATATATATATATTCCGTTGCACTTGTAAATAAATACACGGCTTTTACCCTAAACCTTACCTGGTCCCGAGATTATCCTTGGCACCCGATGGATCTATCCATCCTGAGATTTTCCTTGGCACCCATTGGATCTCCATGCCACAAAACCAAAATAGCATTTGTCTATCCATGCATATCTACCAGCACGATCTGTAGGACGAATGTGTGACTAACATTATGGAAAACTACCTAAATTACCTTGTGAAACAGTGAGTCCGGGTAATTTACCTCATGAAATGCAATGAACTTTTCATTAAGGTGTAGCATAAACCTTCAGTAGACATTATGTTACAGTAATCCCCTGCAGAGTACATAAATGAATACATTATGTATAGTTTTCATCATGAAAGCGTAAATACATGCAGAGTACGTCGTGAAACAGAGAATTCGTGTGGTTTACATAAGAGCTGCGTCAATTTTGGCTTTATGAAATAAAGAATGCAGTCAATTTGCTGTGTAGAACAGTGACTACGTTCGATTCAGACACCAAAACCTTACGTCTACGTAAGTCTACATAATTTACGTCACAAAACCATAAGTCTGCGCAATTTTTTATAAAGCTGTATGTTTGCTCATTTATTATTGAGAAGGAAATTTAATTTGTCCCCAAGTACTCTTGAAGCACATCCTAATTATCGACCATATCATTATGAAAGAATTATCAAGAAACGAAAACAGAGGAAAAATAATTCAACACACGTCTTGCTACCCTGGCCAAACCTTCCCTTAACCACAACACACGTCTTGCTACCCCGGCCAAACCTTCCCTTAACCACAACACACGTCTTGCTACCCGGGCCAAACCTCCCCTTAACCACAACACACGTCTTGCTACCCTGGCCAAACCTCCCCTTAACCACAACACACGTCTTGCTACCCTGGCCAAACCTCTCCTTAACCACAACACACGTCTTGCTACCCTGGCCAAACCTCCCCTTAACCACAACACACGTCTTGCTACCCTGGCCAACCCTCTCCTTAACCACAACACACGTCTTGCTACCCTGGCCAACCCTCTCCTAAACCACAACACACGTCTTGCTACCCTGGCCAACCCTCTCCTTAACCACAACACACGTCTTGCTACCCAGGCCAACCCTCTCCTTAACCACAACACACGTCTTGCTACCCTGGCCAAACCTCCCCTTAACCACAACACAAGTCTTGCTACCCTGGCCAAACCTACTCTTAACCACAACACACGTCTTGCTACCCTGGCCAAACCTCCCCTTAACCACAACACACGCCTTGCTACCCTGGCCAAACCTCCCCTTAACCACAACACACGTCTTGCTACCCTGGCCAAACCTCCCCTTAACCACAACACACGTCTTGCTACCCTGGCCAAACCTCCCCTTAACCACAACACACGCCTTGCTACCCTGGCCAACCCTCCCCTTAACCACAACACACGTCTTGCTACCCTGGCCAAACCTCCCCTTAACCACAACACACGTCTTGCTACCCTGGCCAAACCTCCCCTTAACCACAACACACGTCTTGCTACCCTGGCCAAACCTCCCCTTAACCACAAGGCACACCCCACTATTCCTTTAACGGTCAGGCCAGTGTGTAGTTGAGAATGGCATGGGAGAGACGGATATTTTTTTTGTGGTGGTGTTGGGATCTTAAAAACTCAATCATTGTGTTTGCCCCTGATGAGGAGGATTGTCCCTGTGAAACATGTAGTGCTGCATGAAGAGAAAAATTACGTGTTAAGATTATCTGAATAACTGATTTTGCGATTTCACCTTTATATATATATATATATATATATATATATATATATATATATATATATATATATATATAAATATATATATATAGATAGATAGATAGATAGATAGATAGATAAATATATCTCCTGATGACGTGATTATTACACGAAAGAGCACTTGGGAACTTGGATGGCCTTGATAAGGACCCCAGTTGCCCGTGCCGCCTCAGCTAACATAGATTCGAAAAGAAACAAAAGAACATAACACTGATCTAGTTACGGACGGAAGGGACACAGAAAACGTGGATCACCTGTTACGTATAACACTGAGCCCCCAAAGGCTAGTTTACGTTGGCGTAAACCATATTAACGCTATAATCCAACATTAGCCACCCCCTCCCTGCCTGCCAACACCACCCCTAACCCTCGCGTTAAAAGGGAGTTAATGTAAGTTTTTATGGTCCCTCGTCCATAAAACTGGGCGTAAGAATAAATGGTTGCCAAGAGAGTGTTCTGGCGTATTCCAGTAATGCCATCCTAATATTGAATGATTATTGGTTGAACTGTCAACTCTCCTCAGGATTATTATTATTATCATTATTATTATCATCATCATCATCATCATCATTATTATTATTATTATTTTATTATTGTTACTATTATAATTATCCTTATTATTATTATTGTTGGGGATGAGAGAGCCTGGGAAGTGAGTCAGTTGTTGTTCGCTGATGATACAGCGCTGGTGGCTGATTCATGTGAGAAACTGCAGAAGCTGGTGACTGAGTTTGGAAAAGTGTGTGGAAGAAGAAAGTTAAGAGTAAATGTGAATAAGAGCAAGGTTATTAGGTACAGTAGGGTTGAGGGTCAAGTCAATTGGGAGGTGAGTTTGAATGGAGAAAAACTGGAGGAAGTGAAGTGTTTTAGATATCTGGGAGTGGATCTGGCAGCGGATGGAACCATGGAAGCGGAAGTGGATCATAGGGTGGGGGAGGGGGCGAAAATCCTGGGGGCCTTGAAGAATGTGTGGAAGTCGAGAACATTATCTCGGAAAGCAAAAATGGGTATGTTTGAAGGAATAGTGGTTCCAACAATGTTGTATGGTTGCGAGGCGTGGGCTATGGATAGAGTTGTGCGCAGGAGGATGGATGTGCTGGAAATGAGATGTTTGAGGACAATGTGTGGTGTGAGGTGGTTTGATCGAGTGAGTAACGTAAGGGTAAGAGAGATGTGTGGTAATAAAAAGAGCGTGGTTGAGAGAGCAGAAGAGGGTGTTTTGAAGTGGTTTGGGCACATGGAGAGGATGAGTGAGGAGATATTGACCAAGAAGATATATGTGTCGGAGGTGGAGGGAACAAGGAGAAGAGGGAGACCAAATTGGAGGTGGAAGGATGGAGTGAAAAGGATTTTGTGTGATCGGGGCCTGAACATGCAGGAGGGTAAAAGGAGGGCAAGGAATAGAGTGAATTGGAGCGATGTGGTATACCGGGGTTGACGTGCTGTCAGTGGATTGAATCGGGGCATGTGAAGCGTCTGGGGTAAACCATGGAAAGCTGTGTAGGTATGTATATTTGCGTGTGTGGACGTATGTATATACATGTGTATGGGGGGGGGTTGGGCCATTTCTTTCGTCTGTTTCCTTGCGCTACCTCGCAAACGCGGGAGACAGCGACAAAGTATAATAAAAAATAAATATTATTATTATTTTTATTATAATCATTACTTTTATTATTATTATTATTTATATCTATTTGTTATGCTTTGTCGCTGTCCCCGCGTCAGCGAGGTAGCGCAAGGAAACAGACGAAAGAATGGCCCAACCCAACTACATACACATGTATATACATACACGTCCACACACGCACATATACATACCTATACATTTCAACGTATACATATATATATATACATACAGAGACATATACATATGTACACATGTACATAATTCATACTTGCTGCCTTCATTCATTCTCGTCGCCACCCCACCACACATGAAATGACAACTCCCTCCCCCCGCATGCGCGACGCAAGACTTTCCATGGTTTACCCCAGACGCTTCGCATGCTCTGTTTCAATCCATTGACAGCACGTCCACCCCGATATACCAAATCATTCCAATTCACTGTATTCCTTGCACGCCTTTCACCCTCCTGCATGTTCAGGCCCCGATCACTCAGAATCTTTTTCGCTCCATCTTTCCACCTCTGACACATATATCCTCTTGGTCAATCTTTCCTCACACATTCTCTCTATGTGACCAAACCATTTCAAAACACCCTTTTCTGCTCTCTCTCTTTTTATTACCACACATTTTTCTTACCCTTTCATTACTAACTCGATCAAACCACCTCACAACACATATTGTCCTCAAACATCTCATTTCCAACACATCCACCCTCCTCCGCACAACTCTATCTATGGCCCACGCCTCGCAATCATATAACATTGTTGAACCACTATTCCTTCTGACATACTTATTTATTCTTGTCGAGATAATGTTCTCGCCTTCCACACGTTTTTCAACGCTCCCAGATCTTTCGCCCCCAACCCCATCCTATGACTCACTTCCGCTTCCATGGTTCCATCCGCTGCCAAATCCACTCCCAGATATCTAAAAACACTTCACTTCCTCCAGTTTTTCTCCATTCAAACTTACCTCCCAATTGACTTGTCCCTCGACCCTACTGTACCTAATATCTTTGCTCTTATTCACATTTACTCTCCACTTACTTCTTTCACAATCTTTACCAAACTCAGTTACCAGCTTCTGCAGTTTCTCACCCGAATCAGCCACCAGCGCTGCATCATCAGTGAACAAGAAGTGACTCGCTTCCCAAGCTCTCTCATCCACAACAGACTGCATACTTGCCCCTCTCTCCAAAACTCTTGCATTCACTTCCCTAACAACCCCATCCATAAACAAGTTAAACAACTAAGGAGACATCACGTACCCCTACCGCAAACCAACATTCACTGAGAACCAATCACTTTCCTCTTTTCCTAATCACACACATGCCTTACATCCTTTATAGAAACTTTTCACTGCTTCCAACAACTTACCTCCCACACTATATATTCTTAATACCTTCCA
>NC_092249.1:8084568-8152068 GCF_036320965.1 Panulirus ornatus
GGCTCTAATGAGCTGCTGAGGGGAGGCGAGTAGGACTATCTGCTACTGACGGGGAAATCTTCCACAGTGGTTGGCTCGTTGTGTCCGCTACGGGTCAGTAGTACTTGGTATGGTGTGGTGTGTGGCCACTCACGTGCCCCCGTGACCTGTGGATTCCCTAGTTGTCACTACGAGGTAACCAAACTTCGCGTTGAAGATCTCTTAACGTCTTCCTCCTCAGCAGCACCACGTCTCCTGGCTCACGTCCGTCGCATGACACCGTTGGACGAGGCGAACGATTCTCTCCACTCAGATGGCTTACTCGACCAACAGGCTGGTTAGTCGACGAGAGGGTCCTAGATCCTGTGATCGACGCAGAAAGTAGAGTTCAACATCGAGTGATCTTGAAGTGATTCGACTTCTTTGCAAATCCCTGTTTAGGAAGGGTCCTTCTATCCTCTTTCCCCCGAACTCCTTTGAAAAGGGGACAAGACAGATAGAAAATAGGGGAAAGTTATTTTTGTCTTGTGTATCTTTTGCCCTATTCGTGTGTCCTCTAACACCCGGCCTTGATGTGGACTTCCGTGCGAGATTGGAGCCTCCAACATCGCAAGATATATTGCAGACCTGCGTCAGGTACATTGAGGCAAAGGCAGAAATAACCGATTCTCAGTAGCGATCTGGTGGCACTAGATCTCCATTCTGTGTCAGGGATGCAGGTTCATCTAGATACTCTCGGGGACGACTAGATATTTGATCAGGCTCAATCGGTCTTCCCAATATTCGGACAATATTTTGATGACGTAGTGAGTTCTAGGAATTTCTCCTTTTTTCACCCATTTTATTTCGGTTTTTGTTTCTTGTGGGGACGCAGCCTCTAAAGGAGCAAAGCCCAGGACTGATGCACCGTAGCAAGCCTTGCTTAACTCCCTCAAGGATGAGCCTGCGCTGTACTGTACCATCTACAGCCAGACTCGCTAGCACACTCATCCTCACTGAGGTTAAAACTTGATAGAGTTGAGAATTGTAGTAATAAGATCTTCTGTGGACGAGAGGAACAAACATATGTATACCCTTCCCCTTGGTGTAGAAAGAGGCTTATGGTAATTCACTGTTGGGATCAGATCCCATTAATGAAATGAACTTAGGACTTGCATGGTCGAGAGGATGTCATCTGGGATGATAGGATCTAGGCCCATGGCACGAGTACAAGGCCATCATTAACAAATTCACCCCCAAGCAAGACAAGAGGTCATGTATGCTTAAAAGGAATTAGAATTACACGTCTCTCTCTCTCTCTCTCTCTCTCTCTCTCTCTCTCTCTCTCTCTCTCTCTCTCTCTCTCTCTCTCTCTCTCTCTCTCTCTCTCTCTCTCTCTCTCTCTCTCTCTCTCTTCTGCTGTCTGGACCTGAGCTGCCAAAATCTACCATCATTACTTCTACTCCAGGTCTTACAGGGATGGATTAGGTGCACAACGCTGAAAAACAGTATCTTGCCACTTATCGTGTCAAACAATATGACACCAAGGCTGAAGGATTTTGAAAAATGCCCATTGGTCTAGCCTCTGACCGGTATACCTGCTTTCATAGTGTGGTATATCGATGACTAGCGACATCTCCTCCCATTTGCCATAATGAATTGTTATACTGATCTCATATTTTGGTGGAAATAACTATAAAGTGGAGTGACTGTAGTTATCAGAAAATTTATCTTACATTCCCTCTAGCCAACCTAACCGAGACGACGGAATTCGTACTGACCATTTCGAAATGCATCGGACGCCATTTGGTAAACATGCGATTTTCCAAGACGATCTTCGACAATCGTATGTTTGCCAAATGGCGTCCTAGCTACGTCTCTTCGTTGTATTTGAACTGAGTGTTATATTTCTCTCTTGTGTCTCCCCTGATGAAGTGATTATTACACGAAAGTGCACTTGGGAACTTATCGTGTTTCATTTTTCTCGTGGACTCTTAGAAATACATACCTATACATTTCAACGTATACATATATATACATACGTATACAGACATATACATATATACGTATCCATACTTGCTGCCTTCATCCATTCTCGTCGCCACCCCGCCACACATGAAAATGGCACCCCGATCCCCCCGCGCGAGCGAGATGTATTGCTAGGAAAAGACAACAAATGCCGCATTCGTTCACACTTAGTCCCAAGCTGTCATGTGTAATGCACCGAAACCACAGCTCCCTTTCCACATCCAGACCCCACAAAACTTCCCATGGTTTACTCCAGACGCTTCGCATGACCTGGTTCTATCCAATGACAGCACGTCGACCTCGGTATACCACATCGTTCCAATTCACTCTAATCCTTGCACGCCTTTTACCCTCCGTCATGTTCAGGCCCCGATCGCTCAAAATCTTTTTCAATCCATCCTTCCACCGCTAATTTGGTCTCCCACTTCTCCTCGTTCCCTTCATCTCTGACACATATATCCCCTTTCTTAATCATTCCTCACTTATTCTCTCCATGTGACCAAACCATTTCAAAACACCCTTCTCTGCTCTCTCAACCACACACTTTTTATTACCCTTTCATTACTTACTCGATCAAACCACCTCACACCACATATTGTCCTCAAACATTTCATTCCCAACACATCCACCCTCCCCCGCACAACCCTATCTATAGCCCACGCCTCGCAACCATATAACATTGCTGGAACCACTATTCCTTCAAACATACCTATTTTTGCTCTCCGAGATAACGTTCTCGCCTTCCTCACATTCTTCAACGTTCCCAGAACCTTCGTCCCCCTCCCCCGGCCTGCGACTCACTTCCGCTTCCATGGTTCCATCCGCTGCCAAATCCACTCCCAGATATCTAAAACACTTCACTTCCTCCAGTTTTTCTCCATTCAAACTTACCTCCCATTTAACTTGTCCCTCAACCCTACTGAACCTAACAACCTTACTCTTATTCACATTTACTCTCAACTTTCTTCTTTCACACACTTTACCAGAGTCAGTCACCAACTTCTGCAGTTTCTCACTCGAATCTGCCACCAGCTCTGTATCATCAGCGAACAACCGACTCCCTTCCCAAGCCCTCTCATACACAGCAGACTGCATACTTGCCTCTCTCTCCAAAACTCTTGCATTCATCTCCTTAACAACCCCATCCATAAACAACCATGGATACATTACGCACCCTTGCCGCAAAGCGACATTCACTGAGAACTTATCACTTTCCTCTCTTCCTACTCGTACACATGCCTTACAACTTGGATAAAAACTGTTCACTGCTTCTAGCAACTTACCTCTCACACTATATACTCTTAATACCTTCCACAGAGCATCTCTATCAACTCTATCATATGCTTTCTCCAGATCCATATATATATATATATATATATATATATATATATATATATATATATATATATATATATATATATATATATATATATATATATATTTATATATATACTTTATTACCGTGTGTACAATACAGCCTTTGAATTTATACACATTCCCCAATTCACGTCTGATATGTGTAGAGTGACAGATATCAGACTTTCACATTTACACAATCGTATCTTGATTTGATTCTCGACTTTACACGCATGATTAACCAATGATCGGCTTCAGCAACGGAGTACTTCAGCTCATTTTCAGGTCTGAAGTTACAGGTGTGTCTCTCTCGCTAACGTCAGGCGCTTTCTTGTGCTGTCAGCTGGGGAGACTTTGGCGTTGCGACCTGTATGTATATTTCCCCCTTGGAACACTAAACACATTCATCCTTTAATTACTCCCTTAATACCAGTTACACCCACGTCTTCCCTTGAGCTGAAGCTCATCAACGGAGGTAATTATACCCCTCTGGCGACATCTAATGTGATTTTAGCCCACGCTATTTTTCTCTGTTTTCTCGTGTCTTTTCTGTGACCCGGTCTGGCGTATCTGGTTAAGGGAGACTATATTTTGGGAAGGGTAAGACATATTTCTTATGATTTGTATCTTATGTTTTATATCTGAGAAGTTTCTGACAAAGGCATATGCAAGAAATGAGGCCTCATGATTGTAAAACTCCTTCTCTGTACTCTCTATATAGGTAATTACACACACACACACACACACACACACACACACACATACAAAGGCATAGGCTAGTGTGTGTGCGTGTGTGTGTGTGTGTGTGTGTGTGTGTGTGTGTGTGTGTGTGCATAGGAGTAAAGATTGGTACATACAGAAAAGGTTAAGAGACGGCGTAACACGAGTGTGAAACTCTCTTCCCGTAATACAAAAATAGCAAACACACACACACACACACACACACACACACACACACACACACACACACACACACACACACACACACACACACTGCATAATACAAAAGAGACTGAAACAAAAAATAAAAGACACTCCAAATACAGACCAAAGCAGGAAAAAAAACGAGAGAGAAAAAAGATGGGATGCCATGCCTTAAAAAGGTCCAGATGCAGACTGCAACATGGAGACGCCAGAGGCAGCAGAACTTCCAAGAGCAAAGTTTTAATTAATCCAACGAGCCTGTTACCACAGGCAGTAACACACACACACACACACACACACACACACACACACACACACACACACACGTGTGCGCGCGAGCGCTAGGGCAGAGAAAGACATAGAACACAGAGTACTCGTAGAATTCGTGTGAGAAATGAGAAAACACTAAGAACAATTGAATGGAATAGTTGTGATTATGATCATGATGTGATGATGATAGTAATAATGATAATGATACTACTACTGCTACTACTACTACTACTACTACTACTCTTGCTCTTGCTATTACTACTACTGCTACTGTTACTACTACTACTACTGCTACTACTACTACTACTACTACTGCTACTACTACTACTACTACTGCTACTACTACTACTACTACTTCTATTACTACTACTACTACTGCTATTACTACTACTGCTACTGCTACTGTTACTACTACTACTACTGCTACTGCTACTACTACTACTACTGCTACTGCTACTACTACTACTACTACTACTACTACTACTACTACTACTACTACTACTACTACTACTACTACTACTACTACTACTACTACTACTACTACTACTGCTATTACTACTACTACTACTGCTGCTACTACTACTACTACTACTACTACTACTACTACTACTACTACTACTACTACTACTACTATAACTACATATAATATTACTAATGTTGATAATAATAACATTGTAAATACTGTTAATCAGTAGTAGTATTAGTAGTAATGATAATGATGGTATTACTGCTACTGCTATCAATAGTAATTATGATAATGACAGTAATGCTAATAATAATGATAGTAATGACAGTAGTGAAAACTTTAAGAATTTCATCACAAAAGCAGTAACACCTGTGATTTTTCTATAGCTCAAGCTTCCTATTCCCTGCAAAGGGAATGTGTGACCGTGTTACAAAATAGTTGTAAACTCGCATCAAAGTCCACACACAGTCATTAGTGATATAAAGCCTTTGATTCGGGGGTCCATTCCTTAACAGCCTTTCTTAAGGATAACGGTAGCATTTGCTTTCTTCCATTCCCTATACCACCACATTCCATTCTTGATAAGTCCTGACCAATATCTTAATCTTCGTGTGGAGAGCTACTGGACGCTAGTGGCAATCCTCTTTGGACCATTTGTCTTATGTAAGCCAAGACACGAAGTCTGTTTACGTCGTTCCAAATTCCCTTCAACATCCCGTCTCTTCAGCGTGGATTGCTGTGATGCCCGCCCCTGCAAATACACTCCTCAAACTGCCATTTTAAAATCATTTGCGTATTCACTTGCTATCCGCAAGTCTCCTGCTCGAATCCCTTTTGCCTGATGAACCGATTCATAACCTACAATTTACTGATGATGATTTTTGGTAAAGTTTGGCTTATTCCGGGGGCCTTAACCATGATTTTCTCTTCACAATTTCTTTCCTCTTCGTTCCTTATGTTCCTGTCTTCATTCCCTGTTGTCTGTGTCTTTCATACGCTGCTTCGCTGATGCACGCCTTATATATTCTCTGCTTACATTCCTTCACTATAGCAACGATAATGATAATGATAATAAAAAGATAGTAAATATAATAGTAGTAATAATAATATGAATAGTAATGGTAATAATAGTAATAATAATGATAATGATGATGATAATAATAATAATGGTAATAATAGTAATAATAATGATAATGATGATGATAATAATGATAGTAATGATAATAATAATAATAATAATAATAATAATAATAATAATAATAATAATAATAATAACTTTATATTTTATATATTATTATACTTTGTCGCTGACTCCCGCGTTAACGAGGTAGCGCAAGGAAGCGGACGAAAGAATGGCCCAACCCACCCACATACACATGTATATACATACACGTCCACACACGCAAATATACATACCTATACATTTCAACGTATACATATATATACACACACAGACATATACATATAAACACATGTACATAATTCATACTGTCTGCCCTTATTCATTTCCATCGCCACCCCGCCACACATGAAATAACTACCCTCTCTCCCCACATGTGCGCGAGGTAGCGCTAGAAAAAGACAACAAAGGCCACATTCATTCACACTCAATCTCTAGCTCTCATGTATAATGCACCGAAACCACAGCTCTCTTTCCACATCCAAGCCCCATAGAACTTTACATGGTTTACCCCAGACTCTTACATGCCCTGGTTCAATCCATTGACAGCACGTCGACCCCGGTATACCACATCGTTCCAATTCACTCTATTCCTTGGGGGCCTTTCACCCTCTTCCATGTTCAGGCCCCGATCACTCAAAATCTTTTTCACTCCAACTTTCCACCTCTAATTTGGTCTCCCACTTCTCCTCGTCCCCTCCACCTCTGACACATATATCCTCTTGGTCAATCTTTCCTCGCTCATTCTCTCCATGTGACCAAACCATTTCAAAACACCCTCTTCTGCTCTCTCAACCACACTCTTTTTACTACCACACATCTCTCTTACCTTATTATTACTTACTCGATCAAACCACCTCACACCACATATTGTCCTCAAACATTTCATTTCAGCACATCCACCCTCCTCCGCACAACTCTATCTATAGTCCACGCCTCGCAACCATATAACATTGTTGGAACCACTGTTCCTTCATACATACC
Source organism: Panulirus ornatus (assembly GCF_036320965.1). NCBI lineage: Eukaryota > Metazoa > Arthropoda > Malacostraca > Decapoda > Palinuridae > Panulirus > Panulirus ornatus. The sequence continues at coordinate 8,091,735 of NC_092249.1, forward strand.
CATTTTTGCTTTCCGAGATAATGTTCTCGACTTCCATACATTCCTCAACGCTCCAGGAACTTTCGCCCCCTCCTCCACCCTATGATTGACTTCTGCTTCCATGGTTCCATCCGCTACCAAATCCATTCCCAGATATCTAAAACACTTCACTTCCTCCAGTTTTTCTCCATTCAAACTTACCTCCCAATTGACTTGACCCTCAACCCTAGTGTACCTAATAACCTTGCTCTTATTCACATTTACTCTCAGCTTTCTTCTTTCATACACTTTACCAAACTCAGTCACCAGCTTCTGCTGTTTCTCACATGAATCAGCCACCAGCGCTGCATCATCAGCAAACAGCAACTGACTCACTTCCAAAGCACTCTCATCCACAACAGACTGCATACTTGCCCCATTTGTTCCCATTTGTTCCCTTGTCTTTCGCACTTTATTTACCTCTTTCTAAAACATCTGTTTATTCTCCCTAAAATTTAATGATACTCTCTCACCCTAACTCTCATTTGTCCTCTTCTTCACCTCTTGCACCATTCTCTTGACCTCCTGCCTCTTTCTTTTATACATCTCCCGGTCATTTGCATTAGTTCTTTGCAAAAATCATCCAAATGCCTCTCTCTTCTCTTTCACTAATAATCTTACTTCTTCATCCCACCACTCACTACCCTTTCTAATCTGCGCACCTCCCAAGCTTCTCATGCCACAAGCATCTTTTGCGCAAGTCATCTCTGCTTCCCTAAATACATCCCATTCCTCCCCCCACTCCCCTTTATTTTCAGTACACATAACCACAGTCGTAACAGCATACCTATATATATATATATATATATATATATATAAATGTCGGTATGACTCTTAGCAATGTACACGCTTAACTTATCGGTATGACTCTAAGCAATGTACACGCTTAACTTATTTACCTGGACTCGGGTTCAGTTCTTTGCCAGTTAAAACACTTCGCAAGAAGTTTAATTTGAATGATGCACTATAACTGGACTGGTGATTGAAATTGCTGTTGGATTACACAGGCTAATATACCCAGCCAATTACCACGCTGCTGCGAAATCAGTTTAAAAAAGTTCCCCGGTGTAATTGGATTTGCTGTTCCCTGCAATCCTAGTTCAGTAAAAGATAAAAATTGGGGGGGAGCAATCCGCTTAATCTATTTTCTTTTGCACCCTGATTTATTCGGCGTTGTATTGTGTCAGAAGATGTATTTCCGCTTCCCCTATAAAAAAGAAATGTACATTGTATTTCTAGGCCTGAAGGCCTATCAATTGACGGTGGTTATTAGCTGATAAATGGCCGTTAAGGCTGTTTAACGTCAAGCCCGAAGGGCTATCAACTGCCAGGGGACATTAAGCTACTACATCCATCAACTGAAAAAATCTTGATCACCTTCTTCAGGTGTTTAGGATGCTCGTAAGGTCACAGTCACTCTCAATATACATGTGCCTTAAAGTAGAGATAGAGAGATGCTCTTTGGAACGTATTAAGAGTATATGGTGTGGGAGGCAAGTTGCTAAAGGCAGTAAAAAGTTTTCATCGAGAATGTAGGGCAGGTGTACGAGTAGGAAGAGAAGAAAGTGATTGATTCCCAGTGAATGTGGGTTTGCGGCAGGGCTGCGTAATATCTTTGTGGTTGTTTAATATGTTTATGGATGGGGTTGTTAGGGAGGTGAATGCAAGAGTTTTGGAGAGAGGGGCAAGTATGCAGTCTGTTGTGGATAAGAGGGCTTTGGACGTGAGTCAGCTGTTGTTCGCTGATGATACAGCGCTGGTGGCTGATTCGGGTGAGAAACTGCAGAAGCTGGTGACTGAGTTTGGTAAAGTGTGTGAAAGAAGAAAGCTAAGAGTAAATGTGAATAAGAACAAGGTTATTAGGTACAGTAGGGTTGAGGGACACGTCAATTGGGAGGTAAGCTTGAATGGAGGAAGTGAAGTGTTTTAGATATCTGGGAATGGATTTAGCAGCGGATGTAACTATGGAAGCAGAAGTGAGTCACAGGTGGGGGAGGGAGCAAAGGTTCTGGGAGGGTTGAAAAATGTGTGGAGGGCGAGAACATTGCCTCGGAAAGCAAAAATGGGTATGTTTGAAGCAATTTTGGTTCCAAAAATGTTATATGGTTGCGAGGCGTAGGCTATAGATAGGGTTGTGCGGAGGAGGGTGGATGTGTTGGAGATGAGATGTTTGAGGACAATATGTTGTGTGAGGTGGTTTGATCGAGTAAGTAATGAAAGGGTAGGAGAAATGTGTAGTAATAAACAGAGTGTGGTTGAGAGAGCAAAGAGGTTGTATTGAAATGTTTTGGTCACATGGAGAGAATGAGTGAGGAAAGATTGACAAAGAGGATATATATGTCAAAGGTGGAGGGGAACGAGGAGAAGTGGGAGACCAAATTGGAGGTGGAAGGATGGAGTAAAAAAGGTTTTGAGCGATCGGGGCCTGAACATGCAGGAGGGTGAAAGGCGTGCAAGTGAATTGGAATGATATGGTATACCGGAGTCAACGTGCTGTGAAGTGTCTGGGGTAAAATATGGAATGTTTTTTTTGGGCCTAGATGTGGAAAAGGAGCTGTGGTTTCGGTGCATTACACATGACAGCTAGAGACTGAGTGTGAACGAATGTGGCCTTTGTTCTTTTCCTAGCGCTACCTCGCGCGCGTGTAGGGGGAAGGGGTTGTCATTTCATGTGTGGCGGGAAGGCGACGAGAATGGCTGAGGGCAGCAAGTATGAATATATACAAGTGTATAGATGTATTTGTCTGTGTATATATATGTATGGATACATTAAAGTGTATAGGTATGTATATCCGCGTGTGTGGGCGTGTATGTATATACATGAGTGTGTGGGCGGGTTGGACCATTCTCTCCTCTGTTTCTTTGCTACAAAGTATGATAAAATGATATATATATATATATATATATATATATATATATATATATATATATATATATATATATATATATATATATGGATATTATGGAAATAATTATCTTCAACACTTGCGCCACATTTCTCGCGGATACATCGATTTTAATTAGAGTTTTCGCAATTATTGAGGATCGAAGAAACTTGCAACTTGAAGTACTGTAAAAAGTTCCTGAATTTTAACTTATGAGAAGGAAGATGGAAAGACGTGAGGTGAGGCGTTTTCTCTCAATCTTTGGTTAGACATTTTGTCTTGGGAGCCACTGTGATGATATCCCAAGATATTATGAGAATCAACGAAGCTAATGAATCTTAGTTTTTGACAGAGGCGACCCAAGAGTCGCCAGCAGATATCAACAGAGGCCTTAACATTCCCCAGACAAATCCGACATATTTCAAGCACCGAATTCGATGCTCAGAACAACGCTTCCTCCTCCGCTACTGTTACTATACAGTTTCGAATCCCTTCATGGGAATTCAAAGGACATTTACGAATATCATTATATAAAGTACATCTCACAGACTAGCCCTATTGAGACTGCAGATACTATTGGACCATTAACAACTCAAAAAAACCAAACACAGAACCCCCCCATCTCTCACACATCACTCACATCCATTCTCACTACCTCACACAAATTTTCAGACCATCCCTCACTGACTCAAAAGGCTCATCTCCTCACCTCATCACAGTCCAAAAAATACGATTCCTGACATTTTATTTTCCCCAGTTCCATCACCTGGCCTCCGGTATTGACCCAGACCATCCTGGGCAACAAACACACCCTCTCCACTGCAAGGTAAACAGTGAGCTGTTTTTCCTTCGTCTCAGACGATATTTGTAGCTGCCTCGGTCTACACTGGTCTATGGCCAGCCGTAGAACAGGAGTTCTTTACCTCCAGGGTTTTCTGTTTTCAGTTCAGTATATGATCAGCCTTGAGGTAGGACGCATGTAGCCCTTCGTCTGTCTTATATTTGATCATGTATTTCGCCCAGGGTTTCAGGTCTTAGTGTTTAGTTTCTCTGATTGCGATCTGTGACCAGTCCATCGGAAGACTGTCCCAGTACGCCAAGAATGCGTTTTGTCTTTTCAAATTTCGTGTTTCATGGAGTGAAATGATATTCGTGATATTCGTTTTATCCTTAAATGTAAGAGTTTAAAGAAGTTAAATGATTCCACACGTATTCATTTCCACCTATACGACATCTCCCTGCAAGTTGAAAGTGGTAAGACCTTACAAGTGATTTGTTTACCAAATGGCGTCCTAGCTACGTCTCTTCGTTGTATATCAACTGACATATATTTCCTTCTTGTATCTCCCCTGATGATGAGATCATTACATGAGAGTGCACTTGGGAGTGTATCGAGTTCCATTTCCCGGTGGTAAGAACGGAAACTATATACACAAAGCCTAAGCCAGGTACTCAATTTATCGACAAACCCCGAGGGGAGGATGAAGAGCTGGATTAACTGTGTAACGACTGACGAAGTCAGCACTCGAACCTGCTCGTTCTGTATCACATTTTCTGCTCATATATCAACCCTCTCTGAATGCCAATAATCTAAACATCAACACTTTACTGTAAACATAATTGCATCTCGCCATTGTCAATATTTCCATCCACTTGCACACGTTTTCTATACATAATTCCTTTTTTTCCCCTCTCTCTGAATCCTTCCCACTTCCCTCCCGGGCCAATATCACGGTCAGAAAATGTCTCCCTTCATATTTAGCAGCAAGTTTTCAGTGGCAGTGTTTTCCTTTCCTCCACACATCTCCCTCCCCCTTCCTGATTACTTCCATGTGTCGCCCTCGCTAATGACACTTCTGTCCTCGTCACTTCTCTCGTCTATCTTTTCCACATGATTATCACCCTCGTTATCCTTCCCTATCTCTGTTTATCTCCCTCCCTACACGGTGGAGTATTTCAGGGCGTTTGTGCTTCGCACACCACTCTCCTCCTCCACCAACACCACCTCCACCACCACCACAATCTGTACCACGGGAGCACCATTACCTATGGTGGATGTCTAGGATGGGGACTTTTTGCTCCAGGAGCCCCTGCTTGGTGAACTGGCTGACTGGTTGTTCTGGCTGACTCGTTGGTCCAATGTCTGACTGCTTTGTGAACTGGTTGACTGGTCGGTGAGTTCCTTAACTGGTTGTTGAAATGGCTGACCTGTGTTGTTGAGCTGTTTGACTGGTTAGTGAGGTGACTGAGCGTTTGTTGGAATGGTTGGTAAGCTCCCTGACTGGTTGATAACTTGGCTGATTGGTTGATGGGCTGGCTGACTGGTTGATGAGCTGGTTGGTAACTTGGCTCACTGGTTGATGAGCTTGTTGGTAAGCTCCCTGACTGGTTAGTAACCTGGCTGACTGGTTGATGAGCTGGCTGACTGGTTGATGAACTGTCTGATCGGTTGGTGAGCTGGCTGAGTGGTAGATGAGTTGTTTGACTGGTTGATAAACTGGCTGACTGGCTGGAAAACTGGTTGATAAACTGGCTGACTGGCTGGAAAACTGGTTGATAAGTTGGACTGACATCTGACTAAATGGTTAAGTGTCTACCTGGCTGGCTGGTCATATAGGGCGTTTGATTTGCATAGACTGTTTATACGAGTTGGTATTTTTCACGACGTGAACCAAAGGGTCTTGAGTTCAGACTGATAGATTAATCCAAACGTTGTTGGGATTTCTATAATCACCTGTCTACACAGAAGAGGGTGGTTGATTTACAAAGGTCCCTGTTGGGCAAGTTGAATGGTCGACAGGGTCCCAGGTCATTATAACCTGATGGTTGAATAATTACTTGATGAATTGGTGGGTTGGATGAGCGTGTACCTCTGTGACTAGCTGTAGGACAGATGAGTGGGTCGAGGTGATGATCTGGGTGGCTGGCTGGTCAGAGCTTCAGCACTTTGGGAGTGTTATAGATCAAAATGCATTTGGAGATCACTCACATAGCCCGACTTTGAATCCTGGTCGCTTAGTGGGAAATTGTCTCCATCAGTTTCGTGTGTAAGGACATGCTCGAGTGTTGATGCATCTGGTGTTTTGCACCCCTTATGCTTGTGGGCTTTCGTTCAGCCTTAAAGCCACACGTGCAATGACGTGGGATCTCACTGGAGCTCAGCTTGACGAGAGATGAAATACTTTTGTCCCTTCGTGGCCGAGAGGATAACTTGACTAGGGTGTCAGATCAATCGGGTTCGGATCCTTGGCGCCTAGTGGTAAATTGTTTACTTCGATTTCATGTTTCCAGTGCATGATATGTATGTATATTATTATTATTATTATTATTATTATTATTATTATTATTATATTATTATTATTATTATTATTATTATTATTATACTTTGTCGCTGTCTCTCGCGTTAGCGAGGTAGCGCAAGGAAACAGACGAAAGAATGGCCCAACCCACCCACATACACGTCCTTACACGCACATATAAATACCTATACATCTCAACGTATATATATATATATATATATATATATATATATATATATATATATATATATATATATATATATATATATATGTATATTCCTATGAGTCCACGGGGAAAATGAAACACGAAAAGTTCCCAAGTGCACTTTCGTGTAATAATCACATCTCATCAGGGGAGACACAAGAGAGAAATATAACAGTCAGTTGATATATATATATATATATATATATATATATATATATATATATATATATATATATATATATATATATATATATACACACATAATTCATACTGTCTGCCCTTATTCATGAAATAACAATCCCCTCCTCCCGCATGTGTGCGAGGTAGCGCACATATATATATATATATATATGTATATATATATATATATATATATATATATATATATATATATATATATATATATATATATATATATATATATATATATGCTTTGTTTCAGTACAGTAAACATAACAGACAGAGCTGGAGGTGTGCAAATGAAGCCATTTTAAGGTGGCAGAGGTACTCGCGTACCAGAACAGAAAACAGCTACTTTACCCAACCCTCCAGATCTTGAGTGAGACCTTCCATCCACCAATACCCAACCTCAAGACGAACGATATTGGAAAGATATTTTCTTTCTATCTGTTTTTCTTCCTGTTGTTGGAAATGGATATATTTCCTTTACTTAGGCGACGACATTCTCCCCCGGAAAGACGAGAGATGGATAGATAGATAGATAGATAGATTGATTGATGGAGAGAGAGAGAGAGAGAGAGAGAGAGAGAGAGAGAGAGAGAGAGAGAGAGAGAGAGAGAGAGAGAGAGAGAGAGAGTGTGTCTCGAGCTGCTATAGTAAATTGTTTTGTTGCTGTGCCAGAAGTCTGTCGCGAGGGAGCTGACGCAGTTGATAGGCCCAAGGAATCCTCTCTAAATCTTCGCTAAGTGGTCGCTTCTTCAGGTCCATTGAGATCCCACAAGAAGAGATGGTTCTCCCCAACACGTCTCCTGCCAGTCCTCCTCCTTCGGAGCCTTGTTTTCTTTTGTCTTAAAAATGTTGGAGGGAGGTTAGATAAATTGGCTGATGTGCAATGGGGTTTGAGTTTGCCTTCGTATCAAGCAGACGCACTGTATGGCCTTTGGCGTTTTGATACAATTGAGAAAATAAGAGAAGGCTACCAAGTACAGTATATAAACTGTAACTGAGAATTATAATTTCACTTCTTTGAATTTACCTCAGTTGCCGATGAAAATTCTAAACGGAAAGAAAAACGGATCCTTAAAAGTGGAACAGAGTGTAATGTTGAACGAAATAGGGTTAATATCTGTATTTCCAAAAAGCGTTAGTTTAACATTTTAAATGAATTTCAAGTATTATGAAACGTTTCCCAGAAGGATTATATGAGGTCCAGGTTCGGATCCTTTACGCGACAGTCAGTCCACAGTTCATCCAGCTATTCATCCTCACCTCGGAGCTGCATGATCGATAATTTGGTGCCTGGCTTAGGCTAGGATATATATATATATATATATATATATATATATATATATATATATATATATATATATATATATATATATATATATATATATATATCGTTAAAGTTCAAATGAAGATTGACATACCTGTATTAAACACGAAGGGTTAACGTTTATCTTATGCTTGAGTCGTCACCCCTTGACCTTCCCATGTCAACAGCGCCCTTGGATCGTTACAGTCGCTTCCCCATTCATCACCAGCGAAGACAGCAGCAGCTGCACTAACAACTGTTGTGACTCCCCTCCCCGTCAACCAAGAGACTCTTCGGCATCGTCCAGCCGCCGAGAGTGGATGGGCGTATTTCACCTGCGCTGTCATTATCAATCACCAACAGCTATTGTGAAGTCGCCATCCCTCTGCACCCACATCACAAGACCCAAGCTGAGGACGCTTTTCGATGGACGTCTCTTCTATCCTTCTGCCTCTCCTGATTTATAGGGTCTATCCCGTTCGCCTAGCGGGACGAGAGAGATATATAGAGAGAGCTTTTGGATCGTATATATTTTTGAGAGTCTGTTGGGGGGTGAGAAATATATCGTGAGCCAATGATTTTGCCATAGGAAGGGGAAAGTGAGGGCTGTGTCTTTTGATTTACTACGAGTGCATTGATAAGGGTATATCATCATTAATTTATTTGCTATCAGAGGCGTATAATTACTCTCATAATACGGGGTCGGTAGACCGTGATAATGCCTAATTTGGTTTCATGAGTAGACACTTATATATGTAAGTAGCTTATTTGTGAATAGGGTGGGAATTGATGACAAGGGTGTGAGAAGAGCACATGGAAATAGATACAGAGACACGAGGCTAAAGGGAAAATGAGATAGACGAGGCCAATGTGGAAAAGAGATAGAGATACGAGACTAAAGAGAAAAAGAGATAGAGAGATGAGGCCAAAGGGAAAAAGAGATAGAGAGACGAGGCCAAAGAAAAAAAAAGAGACAGACGAGGCTAAAGTGATACAGAGAAGAGAGACGAGATCATATGAAAACGAGTTAGAGAGACGAGGTCAAATGGAAAATGAGACAGAGAGACGAGACCAAGTATGAAACACAAACCTCTCGAGGACAATGGAATGACCCTTAGATATGTTGGCGTAACCTTTGACCTGACCCTAGAGGGAGAGGTCATGCATTAGGCAGTCATACCCAAAGGTCGTAACGAAGTGGTGAAGAATCGTGTTGACGTGCTCAAGGGCTATATTGACGTGCTCAAGGGCCGTACAACGTCGTGCTCAACGTCGGGTGTGTGTGTGTGTGTGTGTGTGTGTGTGTGTGTGTGTGTGTGTGTGCGTGTGCATACATACATATGAACAAAGAAATGGTACATATATACCAGGTTAAGAGACGGAGCAACACGAGCGTAAGACTCTCTCCTCGTAACACACAAATGGTAATCACACATCCATTAGTACTACTACTACTATAGTAACTATTCAGTAATTCCTCTTCAAGTAATCATCACTAAGTGTATGATGCATAATGCATGATGGATTCACTCTGCAAGCTTTCCTCTGCATCTGCTATTCTAACTATGTCGATGTACATCTGCTTGTGCTTCTGCTTGTCCAAGGCGTTAAAATATATGCCTTTGGAATCGCCGGCGCGAAAATATATTTATATATTTCCACTGCCAAGCTTTTGATATCATAAAAGTTTTGTCTATTTGTGGAAAGTCTGTCGGGAATCCGAGGTGGGAAGATTATACATATGTCCGCTATAAGACTTAAACTGTCCTATTGGTCGAGTCCACCGTGGTGCGAACTGAAAATTGCATTTTCTCTTAAGATTTAGAATCATCGGATCATTCGACCCCGTAGTGATACAAGGTGCTAAAACTGGCTGAGTCTTAAAGCTACGAAGCGATTTTGGACATGCAAGAGGGTGCGAGGCATGCATGGGATAGAATTGATGGTATACAATGGCGACGTGCTGTTAGTGGGACGAACCAGGTTATGTGAAGCGGTCCAGGAAAAACCACAATCATAGAAGCAGTCAACGAGGTCATTTTCTCGTCTGCTCCTGGCGCTATCTCGCTGTAGCGGGAAATGGCGAGCATGTACGAGGAAAAAGAAAAGCTTCTGGGATTATGATGACCGGGAGATAGATCAGTTGGCCACCAACTGTCCAGATAAATTTATAAGAACGTTCCATCTTTCCTCCCTATTCTCCAAACATTAATTTTTTTTCGTATATCTTTGACTGTCTTTCCACTTCTCTGTTTGAAGAGGTTCCTTCGCTCTTTTACTATCTCTCTTGTGGATTCAGAACACTCCAGTACCATGGCAGTTCAGAGTAGTCTGAGAAAAACAACTCCATTCGTTAAACATTAGAGAAATTAGAAGCTAAAAACTCGTCTATGACGAAATTAAGTTTGATACATTAAGATAGTTGAAATCGACACGCCATAAGGCTTAAGGTACCTTAATTTTCATTTCAAGATGCTCGAAAGACGAGGCAAAATGATTACCGAAAAAACATATATGAAATTTAAATAATACTCCAGTAGCTGCTCTTAAAACAGTCTTCCAACCATCCTTGGTGTAGTGGTTACATTCTTTGACTCGCACAGGCCAGTTCGGTGTTAGACCCGCATGGGTTCGAATTCTGGGCGTGACAGTCACCTCACACCTCACCCAGGTGTTCATCTTCCAAAGGGGCTGGTCGATAAATGGGTGCCTGGCTTAGGCTGGGCTGTGTGTGTGTGTGTGTGTGTGTGTGTGTGTGTGTGCTTTCCTGGTGCTACTTCGCTGATACAGGGGGTGGCGATGCTGTTTCCTGTGGGGCGCGTTGGCGCCGAGAATGAATGAAGGCAAACGATTATGAACATGTACATGGGTATATGTGTATATGGCTGTGTATATGTATGTATGTGTGTATATGTTGATATGTATTTGTGTATGTATGTATATGTACGTGTATGAGCGTGCATGTACTATATAAATGTATATGTGTATATGAAGAGATGAGGTCTTTCTTCGTCTGTTTCTTAGCGCTACCTCGCTGACAGGGGAAATGACGATCAGGTATGATAGATGATATATGAGAGAGAGAGAGAGAGAGAGAGAGAGAGAGAGAGAGAGAGAGAGAGAGAGAGTCATAGGTCGTACTTACACAGTCGCTAAAATTCTTTTTTTGCTCCATCGCAGACTTTCCTTAACGTGTCCATTTCACCTTTGCGTTTCCCCGAGTTTCCTCTGTCACGTAACTTCTCCACTGCTGTTGATGATGCTTTCGCCAGTCTCATTTCCTTCCCCCTGCCCGAACTATCGTCTTGTAATTTCACCTTTTTTTTTTTTTTTTCTCGAATTCAGTTTCTCTATATCCGACCCGGCCAAAGAATTCGACCCCCACACACACTATTTTCTCGAAATGCACTTAATTTCCACACCGTTTTGGTTCTTCTTTGGTTCTTCTGGTGTAGCGGCTAGCGTTGCTGACCGTGATGCATTCGCGGGCCGCTCGGTGGCGACGATTGTACAGCGTGTATGGGTTCGAATCCTAGTTCCGGCACTTAGTCCATAATCAACCCAGCTGCTCATCCTTTCTTAGGAATTGGCTGATAAACTGGGCACCTCGCTAAATAGGTAGATAGGTAGATAGATACAGAGATAGATAATCAGATACAGAGATAGATAGATAGGTACTAAACTGGGCACCTCGCTAAATAGGTAGATAGATAGATAGATACAGAGATAGATAATCAGATACAGAGATAGATAGATAGGTACTTCACTCTCACATAAGAGATATCTCGAGTACTCCTGACAGATATCTCCATTTGGACAACCTCTTTACTATTGTACCACAGCTGTCCCACCTCCAGATCATGACTCTCCCTAAACGCCTCTGTTTTGAAACTCTTTTGCCCATCAAGAGAGGAGTGCGGGCGAGCGCTCAGCGGAGCTCTTCTCTACGTAGGTAAGCTCTCTCTCTCTCTCTCTCTCTCTCTCTCTCTCTCTCTCTCTCTCTCTCTCTCTCTCTCTCTCTCTCTCTCTCTCTCTCTCTCTCTCTCTCCCTCCACCACCCCGTGACCGTCCGTAACTTTTACAGTAAATCAGAATGTTTTACAGGGACGTGGAACTACCACAGGCGGGGTAGGCAACACTAGCCATGGAACAGCTAGCGCGGGGGCGGACGGGCATCAAAGTTACAACGGCTCTTATGCCGTAATGGGGCGTAGCAATAGCTCGCTTGGGGTGTCCCAGCCCCTGTGGTAACTGGGGTTCGATACCCAGTAGAGAGAGCAGACTACCCCCTTACCACTCCCACCATATATACTCTCCTCGAAGCTATGGGGGAATATTACTTTCTGTACCTCTCCAAGATATCAAGATATATCGCAGTTGTTCTCCAGAAGGATAGGAGAGGAGAGATAAAAATATCACCTCTGTATATCCTGTGTGCTCTGAGGGGGCGACTATAAGGGACGGGAATAGGATACAAGGGAGGGGCTGGAGATCCTTCCTTCCCGGAATATCATTTTCTGTGAGGCTGAAGAAGGAAAGAATTGAGGATTTTCGCTCAGAGGCCAACTTCGTCTACTCGTGGCTCTGCCACAACACAGCACGAGCATGAAGTGGGGCGTGGAAGTAGAAACAGGTCCGAGCGTTGGTATATAAAGATGTCTACTTTTACAACGTAATTATTCTACTGTATATACTTGCATGTTATCCCTGGGGATAGGGGAGATAGAATATTTCCCATGTATTCCCTGCGTGTCGTAGGCGACAAAAAGGGGAGGGAGCGGGGGGCTGGAAATCCTCCCCTTCCATTTTTAATTTTCCAAAAGGAGGAACCAGAGACAGAGGCCAAGTTAGGATATTCCCTCTAAGGTTCAGTCCTCTATTCTTAACGCTACCTCACTAACGCGAGAAATGGCGAATACATATGAAAAACATATGTATTTGCATGTACGGTCCGGCCCTGGCCCTGGCTTACCAGTCTTACGCTGTTGAGACCCACAGGTAATCTGCACTTCGCACTTCCAGCATAGACTTCTTTTTCTTTCCTCTTTTTTTTTTCTCACAGGGAAAGAAAGAACACAACCTCATCTCTTTCATCATCAGTCCCACCCCCCATTCCCTCAACCCACTGGAAAAAAAAATGGAATCATATTTCTTAATTCTGGAACTCGAGCGCTGTGCGCAAAGCACAAACAAACGACATCAAAAAAGACAAATTAATCTCATCATTCCAGGATTGTGATTTTCGTATTCTTGCCTCAGTCAACAATTCATGGAACAAGGTTCCGTTTCCTAATTCCCTTCGGCAGCTCCTCTCCCCGCAATGACTGTGAGCAAATTAACAATTCTTTTTTCACTCCAGTTGATGAAGTTTCTCCTGGGTTCGTCTGTCTCGCTTCTAGGAGAAAAGGCAAAGTCTCTCATGACTTCCTTTTCTTCTTCCAGGAAATGAGGCAAAGTCTTTCCTAGTTTCGTCTCCTACTTCCAGGAAAAGAGGCAAAGTCTCTCCAGGTCTCGACTCTCACTTACAGGAGAAAAGGCAAAGCCTTTCCTGGCTTCCTCTCCTTCTTCCGGGAAAAGAGACAAAGTCTCTTTGGCTTCATCATCTACATCCAGGATAAGAGGCAAAGTCTCTTCTGATATCTTCTCCTACTTCCAGGAAAAGAGACAGTGTCTCTCCTGGCTTCGCAGCCTACTTCCAGGAGATAAAAGACAGTCTCCCTTGGCCTCATTTTTTACTTTAAAGAAAAATATGGCAAAATCTCTCCTGATTTCGTCTTCTGTATTCAAGAGGAAAGACAGAGTCTCCTCTGGCACTGTCTCCTCCGTCCAGGAGAAAAGACGGTCCAGGACTTCCAGCCTCTAGCATCACTCCTGACATCCCAGACATCATCGATGTAACGAAGACATGACACAGGAAGAAATTCCTCCGTCAATTCCACAACATTGTTATATCATACACAACGTTCAATCGTATGGCTCGGGGGTTGTCTTTCTCTGCTCTTCGAGAAGATTGAATAGAAAAAAACCACAATTATATTTTCTGGCCAATGAAACAGAAATTATATACAATATATTGACCCAACTAAGTTGATTCTTCACGCTGGTAATGTCTCGCTTAAACAAGAATAAATCTTGTGCACAATCAGTTTTCATCTATATGATATGCAGGAAAAGTTTTCTTCAATGACACACTGCTTTTTTTATTACGTGTGGTGGATAGTGTTCCTGAGCGTGACGTATTTGCGGACCGCCTAAGCTCGAGCGTATTGGTTCGAATTCTGGTTGGGGCAGTCGGTCAAACAGTCAACCCAGCTATTCATCCACCTCGAGGAGTTGGTCGATAAAATGGGTTGGTCGATATATATATATATATATATATATATATATATATATATATATACACACACACACACACACGAACAAAGTGCATATGAACGCGCACCTTCATAGAACATACAAATTTCCAGTAGCCAGGATCGAAACCCAGGACCCCTGTGCAACAGGCGGGAGCGCTACCTCTAGGCTATGATCGCGATCATAGCCTAGCGGTAGCGCTCCCGCCTGTTGCACAGGGGTCCCGGGTTCGATCCTGGCTATTGGAGGTTTGTATGATATATATATATATATATATATATATATATATATATATATATAAATATAATTCATGGGGTAGCTAGCATAAATAAACGGATGCATTGCATGATTGCCGTAACTTATTGTCGATGCTTACATTTCAGGTCTCTCGTCCAATCCAACATTAAGGGAAAGCTTGACATTAACAAGGCACTGCGCTCGGTATCAAGTATATGCGAACCTAATACATAAATCACGGGGGGAAAAAAATGTACGTGATTTTGTACCCACTCTCTCTCTCTCTCCCTCTCTCCATCCATTTACTGTAATTTCACAAACCTTAATCTAATTATCATAAAAGCTGTCATGCTCTCAGCACGCGAGAATATTTTGTCCTACCCACACACGGTAATATTATCTGAGGGAACACAGTGTCGTCCACATGATCATGGGCGAAAGCTTTTGCGAATACGGCATGAACTGTGGTGCACTGTGGATACTCCAGTCTCTCTGGCTGTTGCCTACTCCTTTCTGTTCACTCCTTTCGGAAGAAGAATTAATCTCGTCTGTTCCAAGATGAAGAGAACTTTTCAAAGAAAATCTTTAGCATAAGAAGGCTGAAATAAAGTAATTACGGATACTGAAATGACCTCCATTGTGTCGTAAAGCATAGTGAAAGCGACTCTCTTGTGTTGTCGTAAAGCATAGTGAAAGCGACTCTCTTGTGTTGTCGTAAAGCATAGTGAAAGCGACTCTCTTGTGTTGTCGTAAAGCATAGTGAAAGCGACTCTCTTGTGTTGTCATAAAGCATAGTGAAAACGACCCCCTGTCTTGTCGTAAAGCATAGTGAAAGCGACTCTCTTGTGTTGTCTTAAAGCACAGTGAAACGACCTCCTTAGGTTGTCGTTAAGCATGGTAAAACGACTCACTTATGCTGTCGTAAAGCATACTGAAAATGCGACCCACTTGTACTGACGTAGAGCATAGTGAAACGACCTCCTTAGGTTGTCGTAAAGCATAGTAAAACGACCCACTTGTGTTGTCGTAACACCTTTGAATTCCCAAGGATGGTGTCATAGGAGGTGTCCTTCAGTCACCATGATAGTCGTAGCCCAGGCGTCAGATGACCCATTCCCATTGGGAACACAGCCCTACGTTCCTTTCACTAGGACGCCGCCTCACATACACTACCACCCTTCGTCAGCAGATACCCTGAGCACATCAGATCTGTACAGCTGGAGGCATCGGATTCAACCCCCCCGTACAAAAGAGGTTAAGAGATGAAAGAGAAACTATGATGGAGTTCACAACTGTGGCACTGGGCCCAAAAGAGACTGGAAAATATAACAAAAGATTGATAATTTTTTTTTTTCAACTGTAGCACACTGCTCAAAAGAGACTGGAAAATATAACAAAAGATTGATAATTTTTTTTTTTCAACTGTAGCACACTGCTCAAAAGAGACTGGAAAATATAACAAAAGAGTAACGATTTTTTGCAATTGTGCCACTGGGCTTACGAGGCACTGGAAAATATTACAAAAGATTAGTGTGTTTAGAGTTGTGGCACTGAACCAAAAATATCTCGCAAAATATAACAAAAGGTTTATACGTTTTTCTTACAACTGTAGGGTTGGGGCCTAAAGAGACTGGAAAATATTACAAAAGATTCATAGAAAATAAAAGATTAAGAAGCTTTTTTTGGCTGAGACACTGGGGCTCAGGGGCTACGGAAGAGACAAAAAGATTAAAATAACATGAGAGCAAAATCATACAGGAGTTTACAAGGGCGTCACTGGGTAGAATATAGCCTCCCGATGAAGTGAGAGAGGAAATACGGACCCTGCATCGGGAGAGATGTAAACCACAAGGTCTCACACCAGAAACCAGGGCTTTGCTGATAGACCATATCAACTATAAGGTTGCTAAATGTACATCTGTTCTTAAAAGCCTTCTAAGCCATTTGCACATTCCGGCACCTCCCCAATGGGCAGAATCCTACATTTTTGGATGGCTTTGAATCTTAATATATCAAGCCAATCCTTAGTCCCCACCAGCCATGTCCCCAAACTTACCCTTGCGCTGCACTGGACGCGGAGATCAAGTACCCTCATTCGCCATCAGTCGAAAATACGTATACGTGAAAAGGCCGTTGGCTTAGATCTGCGATTGAGCATAGAACTGTTGGGTGAATGATTAAGATACGTAACAGCCACGAAGTAGACTTGAGCCACTCTCACCATCGTCGACAGCAGCACAGATATAGGTCCTCACGGAGCCTCAAGACCATAGGAGGGCACGAGTCCCTTCGTCGGTTTAGAATATGAACAGTTCTTAGCCTAATGAAGCGGTTTCGTTATCAAACCAGTACAAGATCATCATGTAACACACACACACACACACACAAAATCATGAAGCGATCGACACTCCTTACGGGCCTCCGTGGTGTGGTGGACAGCGATTACAACTATGAGTAAGCATGGGCCCTTCAGGGGTTAGGACCCGCATGGATTCGAATCTTGGGCCTGGCATTCGGCCTACACCCAACCAGCCAACGGGGATGGTTGATAGATGGGTATCTGGCTTAGGCTGGTGTGTGTGTGTGTGTTCACATTAGAGTAAAGACAAATTAATCATACGCAATGCTAAGAGACGGGGCAACACCAGTGTAAAACTTTCTCCCCGTAACACACATTGCAATCACGTAATAATATAGATGTAATGCACCTTTACCAGTTTATATTCGGATACAAACCGGTTTTGGCCATTTCAAACCCCGAGTGTAAACTGCCTTAGGCAAGGTACCAGCCAGGTGGCCAGTATGGCCAAAATACAATCCCTTTGGCTGCATCAAAATGCATAAAGTATATATATATATATATATATATATATCCCTGGGGATAGGGGATTAAGAATACTTCCCACGTATTCCCTGCGTGTCGTAGAAGGCGACTAAAAGGGGAGGGAGCGGGGGGCTGGAAATCCTCCCCTCTCGTTTTTTTTTTTTAATTTTCCAAAAGAAGGAACAGAGGGGGCCAGGTGAGGATATTCCAAAAAAGGCCCAGTCCTCTGTTCTTAACGCTACCTCGCTAACGCGGGAAATGGCGAATAGTTTGAAAAAAAAAAAAAATATATATATATATATACATATATATATATATATATATATATATATATATATATATATATATCCCTGGGGATAGGGGAGAATGAATACTTCCCACATATTCCCTGCGTGTCGTAGAAGGCGACTAAAAGGGAAGGGAGAGGGGGGCTGGAAATCCTCCCCTCTCGTTTTTTTTTTAATTTTCCAAAAGAAGGAACAGAGAAGGGGGCCAGGTGAGGATATTCCCTCAAAGGCCCAGTCCTCTGTTCTTAACGCTACCTCGCTAATGCGGGAAATGGCGTATAGTATGAAATATATATATATATATATATATATATATATATATATATATATATATATATATGTCATGTTCACATGTAAATCAGTCAAAAATCTTACCGTTGTGTGACCGGGATTCCAACCCAGGCCACTGGTAGCAGTGGACGGCCAGTGTACCAGTGGACCATGAATACGACAGAACCGGCCAATGTGGACCTGCTAGAGGCAACGCCAGTGTGCCGCCCCTGGGTCGATTGTGCCGTCCTCAAGATCAAGGAGTGGGCGGCCTGTCACGCCCTACAGTCCCACAGGGAATGGGCGGCCTGTCACGCCCTACAGTCCCACAGGGAGTGGGCGGCCTGTCACGCCCTACAGTCCCACAGGGAATGGGCGGCCTGTCACGCCCTACAGTCCCACAGGGAATGGGCGGCCTGTCACACCCTACAGTCCCACAGGGAGTGGGCGGCCTGACACGCCCTACAGTCCCACAGGGAGTGGGCGGCCTGTCACGCCCTACAGTCCCACAGGGAGTGGGCGGCCTGTCACGCCCTGCAGACCCACAGGGAGTGGGTGGCCTGTCACACCCTGCAGACCCACAGGGAGTGGATGGCCTGTCACACCCTGCAGACCCACAGGGAGTGGGTAGGATACTGGAGCTGAAGACAATGTATCCCAGGAGACGCTGTCCTCGGTGGCCTGGGTTCGACTCTCGGGCACAAGATGGTAATCACATATATATATATATATATATATATATATATATATATATATATATATATATATATATATATATATTATCCCTGGGGATAGGGGAGCAAGAATACTTCCCACGTATTCCCTGCGTGTCGTAGAAGGCGACTAAAAGGGGAGGGAGCGGGGGGCTGGAAATCCTCCCCTCTCGTTTTTTTTTTAATTTTCCAAAAGAAGGAACAGAGAATTGGGCCAGGTGAGGGTAGTCCCTCAAAGGCTCAGTCCTCTATTCTTAACGCTACCTCGCTAATGCGGGAAATGGCGAATAGTTTGAAAGAAAAAGAATATATATATATATATATATATATATATATATATATATATATATATATATATATATATATATAAACAGTGTCTGCCTACTTTTTTGGTATTATTTTAACTGACTTATATCTAATGTTTATGCAACGTTGGCTCCGGAGGTCTTCTCACCCCACAGCTCGAGACGAATCCAGGCTTATGGGTTAGGGCCGTTGATCGACCGAGTTGCTGGAAGCCGCGACCTGCATGCAGACATACCCAACCACCATAACCTGCCTTTGTCTAATACACACTTTACGTAAACATATCCAGGGCCTTATTGTACCCCGTTGTAATTCTTAACGACTCCAGGCATAGTGTGGAGGAGTCTTGTGTCTCTATTGATACAGTCATGGACTTATCGCATCTCTTGAGTTTAAGTGTCATATGCTACAGCCTCCAGTGACTCTTGTGTTTATAGGGAATTCAATTCTTTTTCTCTCTTCCCCTCTCCAGCCATTTTATTATTGCCCCCCCCTACTGTCAGCCAGATAAGATAACAATACGAATGCGTGCGACTATCTGTGATTCAGTACAACGAAATGGGAGATTCCTCCGGTTTCTATATACGAAACTCACATAACGAAGTTTGTGTCAAGTACGGCCTTCCAAGTTATAACGAAGGACGGACCGGAATTTTGATGGTATGTCGCAGTTTTTTTCGTAGATGGAAGACAAAAGAACGAAGAACTGAATAACATAAACAAAAAGAATTAAAACAGACAAATACATACATACATACATACATACATACGTCCACACACACGCACACTCATATATATATATATATATATATATATATATATATATATATATATATATATATATATATGTATATATATATACATATATATATATATATATATATATATATATATATATATATATATATATATATATATATATATATATATATATATATATATATATATGTGTGTGTGTGTGTGTGTGTGTGTCTGTGTGTGTATATATATGTGTACATTGAGATGTATAGGTATGTATATTTGCGTGTATGGACGTGCATGTATATACATGTGTATGTGGGTGGGTTGGGCCATTCTTTCGTTTGTTTCCTTGCGCTACCTCGCTAACGCGGGAGACAGCGACAAAGCAAAATAAATATGAAATAAAAATATATATGTATGTATATATATATATATATATATATATATATATATATATATATATATATATATATATATATATATCTATAAATAGAACATACCGAGTTCAGAGTAATATGTAATTATTATTATTATTATATATGTATTATATGTAATTATCACAATGTAATTATTCGAGGTGCATACAAGAATATTTCGGAGTTAGCAATGATAACCTTTATTAAATAGATAATTGTACATATAATGTTTACGTTAGTCAAACATTAATCTTAATGTTTACGTTAAGACGTGATTCAGTATCTGAATCGGGCAACTACCAACGCGGTCGTTTGGGTAGTTGAGAGAGACAGACCTGGCAGTTTCGAACGTGTTTATAGTCAGGGTAGAAAGCTGATTGGCCTACAAGGGTCGTGTGAGGTAGTTGGTGATTGGCCCAAAGCGGAACACGGGAATCGGTTTTGAGGTGAGGAGGTTTCGTCACACAGATGACTCCAAGTCACTCTAATCGTAAGTTCATCCTTGTCAGGTTGTGCGTCGCGTCCTTCATCTATCTCGAAGCTGTGATTTTCTTCTGGCGAGCGATCGCGTCAGCGAACAGGCACACGAGTGTGGGAAGTGCTGTCAACGCTCGCGAGGAAGACGTATTAGACGAGTTGATCTTCAGGGGACATCGACCACCTCCAGAAACTGTGAGTTTTACAGTATTTCACCCGTTAATTAGTATGTGTATGATTATTAGAAGTTGTTTGAGTGACTCAATTTGTGGCAGTCGAGTAGTAAGGTTGAATCGAATGGGTCAAGATATTAGACCACATATGTGTTGGTGATTTCTCTCGCCACGCAATACAGGCACGTGATTTCAAACGGTAAGTGAAGACTGTCTTTATGTGTGATTTTCACGTCGGCCGCAGTTCATGATGCGGCAATGCGTGGTATGGCATCGGTAGACACAGGCAGGAAAAGGTGGTGGAGGAAGGGTCAGGCTGGAGTTTGAGGGAGAAGCAGCGACACATTTTTCACAAGGGGGATCTGTTGTGTCTTTACAAGTTCGTCTGTCACTGGATGAAATGGGAGTGTTGGCGACGTGGCGAGGGAGGTGGGGAGAAAAGAAGATAATTTTGTTTGGGATTGGCTTTGAAATGGGTCTGGTTGCCCTTGTTTGTACTTATTTGAATAACTACAACATAGAGCTGTTTATTGAATCTAATCAGCCATTCGGCTTGTTACATACAGTTGAGATATTACATCACTTAGGGTCGCTGTTTAATGGTTGTTACGCTATGAATTTCGACTATTTAAACGATCTTTTGCACCGTTAGTCATTTAAAGCCTTGTTTCCTCTATGTTCGTGATTTTTAGTTTTGAAGTGTCTATTATAGATCCTAACTTTAAAGAACTTGGGACAGTCTACTGGTTTTATAAAAGAAACTCTTCATATCGTCTTTATTAATTTCGTATCGTTAAGCCACTTCGTGTTAATCAAGTTCTAAGAACGTGTTTTCCAGCATCCTGGATCATCTTAACCAGTAATACAGTGGAGCAAGACACACGCAGGCGTCGTAGCATTAGGTGGCTAGGAACCTCATGGCCAGGTTCTAGATAGGAGGGTGCTAGATGATATTTCTAGATGGTAAAGAGTCTCTAGATAGCATGGTGCTAGATGAGGTGGTCTAGATAGCGTGGTGCTAGATGATGTGGTCTAGATAGCATGGTGCTAGATGATGTGGTCTAGATAGCGTGGTGCTAGATGAGGTGGTCTAGATAGCGTGGTGCTAGATGAGGTGGTCTAGATAGCGTGGTGCTAGATAAGGTGGTTTAGATAGCATGGCGCTAGATGAGGTGGTTTAGATAGCATGGTGCTAGATGAGGTGGTTTAGATAGCATGGTGCTAGATGAGGTGGTTTAGATAGCGTGGTGCTAGATGAGGTTTTCTAGATAGCGTAGTGCTAGATGAGGTGGTTTAGATAGCGTGGTGCTAGATGAGATGGTCTAGATAGCATGGTGCTAGACGAGGTGGTCTAGATAGCGTGGTGCTAGATGAAGTGGTCTAGATAGCGTGGTGCTGGATGAGGTGGTTTAGATAGCGTGGTGTTAGATGAGATGGTCTAGATAGCATGGTGCTAGATGAGGTGGTCTAGATAGCATGGTGCTAGATGAGGTGGTCTAGATAGCGTGGTGCTAGATGAGATGGTCTAGATAGCATGGTGCTAGATGAGGTGGTCTAGATAACATGGTGCTAGATGAGGTGGTCTAGATAACATGGTGCTAGATGAGGTGGTCTAGATATCGTGGTGCTAGATGAGGTGGTCTAGATAGCGTGGTGCTAGATGAGGTGGTTTAGATAGCATGGTGCTAGATGAGGTGGTCTAGATAGCATGGTGCTAGATGAGGTGGTTTAGATAGCGTGGTGCTGGATGAGGTGGTTTAGATAGCGTGGTGCTAGATGAGGTGGTCTAGATAGCATGGTGCTAGATGAGGTGGTTTAGATAGCGTGGTGCTAGATGAGGTGGTCTAGATAGCGTGGTGCTAGATGAGGTGGTCTAGATAGCATGGTGCTAGATGAGGTGGTCTAGATAGCATGGTGCTAGATGAGGTGGTCTAGATAGCGTGGTGCTAGATGAGGTGGTTTAGATAGCGTGGTGCTAGATGAGGTGGTTTAGATAGCGTGGTGCTAGATGAGGTGGTCTAGATAGCATGGTGCTAGATGAGGTGGTCTAGATAGCATGGTGCTAGACGAGACGGTCTAGATAGCATGGTGCTAGATGAGGTGGTCTAGATAGCGTGGTGCTAGATGAAGTGGTCGAGTTGAGTGACATGCTACTAATTGTTGGCTGGGTGTTAATATTGACCACCCTAACTGAATATTTACATTAGAGTGCTTACCTGTTGCCAGAGGGCAGTGTTAGAGCGTAGCGCTCACCGCAGGAATAAGTAAGGTTGCGCAAAACGGGTCGTGTGAGTTAGGTGTTGGCAAGTGTCACGGGTGTAGTGGAGGGATTGTGTGTTTGTCGACTGAGTGCAGGTGAGAGAGAGAGAGAGAGAGAGAGAGAGAGAGAGAGAGAGAGAGAGAGAGAGAGAGAGAGAGATGGCGATTGTTTTATACGACAGAAGTTCCATTCCGTGAAAGGAAACTCGACAGCGACTGAAGTGCTGGCTCAATGTGCCCCCGTCGCCAACACCTCCAGATAACCAAATGTGGGTTAGTATTAGCAATACTGTATGTACACACCACCTTGGCCGGTGGCTGCTCGGGAAAGAGAGAGAGAAAGAGAGACTAGGCTATACATCTCTCCTTTACCTCTCCTGGTCACCGCGCTAGACGTGTCGCGTTTCTCGAACCCCAACAGTTTTCATCTGAATCCTATTCCGCTCCTGTCGACGTCATGTTATCCTATGATATTGTGGGGGGGAGGCGAATCGCCGGCTGTCGACCCCTAGTCCAGACCAGACCAGACCAGACCTGCCCTGACCCGACGTGAGAGTTCCTCTCTCTCTCTCTCTCTCTCTCTCTCTCTCTCTCTCTCTCTCTCTCTCTCTCTCTCTCTCTCTCTCTCTCTCTCTCTCTCTCTCCTTCCTTTATACCCTAAGAATCCCATTTTCGTTCCTTTGTGAATGCGATTCAAGTCTGCGATTAAAGGGATGGGATCAGTAGTGAGTTGAATTGTTATCCATCTTTCATGAGTCGACATTCGTGGGTCACACTCAGCAGTTTCACGACATGCCAGTAATCTGAAGAAATTATGAGGTGGTTTCTTTGTCGTATATCTTTTTTAAGTCATAGCGTTCCTCACGACTTCCCTCTTTGCATGGAGTTCCTCAGCTCTCACTTTCTGCCGAGGTCTGATCCTCGCTTCGTCCATTTCAACGCATCTTTTACTCCAAATCCCTTTTGCCTTTTCACTCGCCCGTCTCACTTTTCAGTCTCCCATTTTCCTCGAACCACCCCTTATCCTCCCCCCTCTCCCCTCCTCCCTTCCCCCCCTCCTTTCTCTTCGCTTCGCCCGCCCCCCTTCCATTTTCTCTTTTCTTTTTTCTGGCACCTTGGGTAAGATTGCCCGAAGCTATTATTAGATTTCTCAATTTACCACAGACTTGAAGAAAAAGAAGAAAAGGTTATGAAATAGAATTGGTAGCATTGGCTCCCTTTGTATTTCTCGAGAGAGAGAGAGAGAGAGAGAGAGAGAGAGAGAGAGAGAGAGAGAGAGAGAGAGAGAGAGAGAGAGAGAGAGGAGAGCCAGGCGGGCGCCCCATCCCCCGCCCCCCATCTTTTAGAGTTACGATATTTTTTTCCCCAGTACACACACGGTCACCCCTACCAAACTTCGCCTCCTTGAACAGAGAGAAAAAAAAAAAAAATTAGGGCGCAAGGCAACAAATCTTTGATGAGTCGTCCTTGTTCTTGTGGTGGACTGGCTGGGCCTTGTTAAGAGCCACCGAGCCCTTGCCTCTCGTAACTGAACGAAGGGAAAAGGAAAATATTCCCAAGTAATCACGATATTTAGGGATGGAAAAATATAAGGACTGAGGAGGGAAACCAAAGACGTAGTCTTTCTAATTAGTGAATTTTGTCGTATTTTTTTTCCCCTCGTCTGACGTTTAATTACTCAGTTGTTACTTATGTTTACTTGTGTACACGATGAAATATGGTTATGTCGGCTGCAGTCTACCATACTCCTTCGTTCGCTCAGTTCTGACACGTGAATCCTCTTTGTTAACCTCTCGTTCGCTCAGTTCTGACACGTGAATCCTCTTTGTTAACCTCTCGTTCGCTCAGTTCTGACACGTGAATCCTCTTTGTTAACCTCTCGTTCGTTCAGTTCTGACACGTGAATCCTCTTTGTTAACCTCTCGTTCGCTCAGTTCTGACACGTGAATCCTCTTTGTTAACCTCTCGTTCGCTCAGTTCTGACACGTGAATCCTCTTTGTCAACCTCTTCTCGCTCACTTCTCCATGTATCCAAACTGTTTCTGCACTTTAGGGATATGTAAACGCTAGTATTCTGAGGAGGTGACCTTCATGGTGTAGAGATTAGCCTTGCTGACCGTGACGCATTCAAGGGCCTCCAAGGGTCGATCCTCGTTGTGACAGTCGGTCTACAGTCAACCAACTGTTCATCCTCCTCTATAGGATGGTCGATAAAATGGGTAGCCATTTCCTGAGTGTATTCTTAACGGGAGTCTTACTTGGAGTGTTTGATGTTCTGATGATGACACATTTCTCACAGTCGAGGAAGCAGTTGCATCTAACTCCCCCTCAGTGTGAAAGGCACTTTTCCAAAATCTTTCGTCCTTTAGTTACTTTCTTCCATGGCATGTTCACTATTCTGTCTTCTTTCTTTATCATTTTTCTCCTTTTTGCTTTCCAGCATTTCTTCTTGCTCCTCGCTCGTTCCAGCTTGTGTCAGCCTTTTAGTGTCGGGGGAGACAAATGTTGGCTGTCGGGTCTTAATAGTCCTTTGGAGTGGAGGTGGTGGGTGTCTTTTCCTCGTCTGTAGGATTTCCTGCCTCGGGACTTGTATATCATCCCTGGGTCATCCGTCACCACTCCCCTGGCAGGCAGGACGTGTCTACAGCGACAGAAGGTTCCTCCTGAACTCCTCATAGGTCTTTGTACAAAGCCTTCCTCATATTTCCACATGGCGCATCTTCATCCTCAACACGTCTGTTGGCAAAAGGGTTCGGGGCAGATGGAGGCCTGCACGTGTGAAGGTTGGATTTCGTTTAATGTAGACTAGAACACAGAAATACCTCATGCATCACTCGTCCCCTCATAACTTATTGATATAGAAATGACACAGAAATTTCAAACAGTGTTTTCGTTTTTGAGAGGTTATCAGGAACGTTGACTTTGTACTAGAATTCTAGAAATTTTGATGAGCGAAGGATCTCCTCTACTCTATCACCACAACATGATCTTTCGGGATTATACACTCCGTCCAGCACTTTGCTGTACACTAGATTGACTCACTTCATCAGATCATGCATCCGCTCGCTCCCACACACACAACACTTTCCCTTCACCCGGATACACACGCCATAACTCCCCCACAGACTTAAAAAAAAGAAAGAGTCTCCTGTATGCACACAAAGCCCCTCTAACTCAGTCTCCCTCAGCCGTAGATAACCTCCCTCTCGCTCTCCACACTCCTCCACTACACGCTTTCATTCCCCACGCCTCTTCAAAGACCCTTAGTTACCTCCTATCTCTTCTCCTACCTACACACTCCCACACGGTGTCCTAGAGCCATAAGCAAGGGCATTGTCTTCTCGGTGGCAATAACACGGGTAGCCACGTCTTCTTCCCATTTTTTTTTTTCCTTTCAACGCTGACGATGCTGTTTCCTTCACCCAAGCTTCAAGGCGGACGTCGCTGCGTCGTTAGCTGTGCCATGATAATGATAGCCAGGGACATAGTGTCAATAACAGACGTCCCAATGACAACATCCACCTGTTTCCCCTCCGTAGACGAGCAATTGCTCCCGTTTTTTCTCCTGGGAAATGATCGTGGCTACGTGTTATATTTCTTTCTTGTATCTCTCCTGATGATGTGATTATTACACGAAAGTGCACTTGGGAGCTTATTGTGTTTCATTTAAACCCGTGACTCGTAGGAATATACTTGATCATGTGCTCGATTGTGATCCTTTCATATATATATATATATATATATATATATATGATTATACTTTGTCGCTGTCTTCTGCGTTAGCGAGGTAGTGCAAGGAAACAGACGAAAGAATAGCCCGACTCCTACACATGTAGACATACAGACATATACATATATACACATGTACATATTCATACTTGCTGCCTTCATCCATTCTCATCGCCACCCTGCCACACATGAAATAAAACACGACAAGTTTCCAACTGTACTTTCGTGTAATAATCACATCATCAGGGAGATACAAGAATGAGATTGTGTACGTGTATGATCATATGTGTGTGTGATGATAATAATCATAATAATAACAGCAGTAACCAACGGTTTGTTGAATCTAGGCCGCCATTCGGCTGAAAATAAGCAGCTGAGAT
This sequence comes from Panulirus ornatus, assembly GCF_036320965.1. Lineage (NCBI taxonomy): Eukaryota > Metazoa > Arthropoda > Malacostraca > Decapoda > Palinuridae > Panulirus > Panulirus ornatus. The sequence goes on from NC_092249.1 coordinate 8,118,800, forward strand.
CTTCCAGCCCTGGGGGAAGTCACGATAGTAACTAATTAACTAAATCACAATGGAACTGATGATCGAGTTGAGGCTCTCGGTACACACGGGGTAGAGGTGTGTCTGCAGGGTCAGAGTGGCACACATGCTGGAAATATTGCAAGGGAAATTCTGTGTGTTGTTCGTTATGCATTTAGTAATGATTACTTGAACATTAAGTGATGAACATTTGCACATTGCGTTGCAGTAACGTAGTGGTTATTTAGCTGTTGATATTATCATAACATACTCATAACTGTGCGTGTGAGTGTGTATGAGTTATTGAAAGTAGTGTGTACACATATATTCCAATGTGCCTAAGTTTTGTGCATACCATGCTTATAAAGTATGTCTATATGATATTTTTCTAAGTATCTCTGTTATCAAGTGGATTTAAGTGTATCCTTGTGATTAGCGTTCCTGACTATGCCGCATCTACGGGCCGCCCTGTCGTGGAGAATATTCGTTCGAATCCTAGTTGCGGCGGTCGGATCACAGTCACCCCAGCTGTTCATCCACCTCAAGGGTTCGGGCGAAACCTGGCATAGGCTAGGGAGTAATATATATAATATAATTCGCACATATTTGCCATTTCCCGCGTTAGCGAGGTAGAGTTAAGAACACAGGACTGACCCTTGGAGGAAATATGCTCACTTAGCCCCCTTCTCTGTTTCTTCTTTTGGAAAATCGAAAAAAACGAAAGAGGGGAGGATTTCCAGCACCCCGCTCCCTTCCCTTTTAGTCGCCTTCTACAACACGCAGTTGCCCGTGCCGTTTGAGTTTACATTAGACAAAAGTCTCTTTTACTAACATGACAAAGTCTTCTCAGCCATTGTGAATTTGATATGAGTGTGAAGGACGTGATCCATTTGTAAATCTACACTCCGGATGAAACAATTCTAGCGATTAGAATTTAAAAGCCACGTTTATCATGAAGATAAATCATGAATTAGTCTGTCGACGCTTGGCTACGTTGCTTGGCTATGCTTTCCAGTCCGTTATACACCCAGAAATGAAGTGATTGGGTGGATGCCCATGAAGCCATTTCTTTTTTGTTCCCTGACGCTACCGAACTAAAACAAGAGAGTCGGTTAGCATATGTTACGTGACCTAATGGATGATGTGACGTGGCTTCACACGGACCATAGACAATGACCTGAGATTGATAATTTTGACCCATCGTGGTCCAGCAGATATACTCGTTGGATATCATTCATATCAACCAGACATCACTCCTGGGTATACCCTTGTAAGATTATGGTCTGTGTCGAGTGCCATGTACCTACTACAAGCTCGGCTATTTAGATGTTTCTTATCCTTATGTTTTTTTTTTTGGAGTTGATTTGGGGTGATATGGTGAAGTGGGGTCTCATGAATTGCAGAAGATGATCTTAGACTGGTACCTATTGTCCTGTCTTAGTCCAGAGGGTGAACTTAACATTTATCATGTATAAGACCCGCTTTCGAAAACGTGGCCCACATTTCACTTTTGTATGATCCGTTAGCCTATGCCTGGTAACCAGTCCATCAAACCAACCCTTCAGGGTAGGACGAACTGTTGGGTTAACTAGGTACAGACGACCCAGACCAAGATTCGAACCAATGCAGCCCACGAATACTTCACGGTCGGCGACGCCAACCTCCACACCACGGGGGCGCCCCAAGAGCTATATGATAACCTCGCCGAAGCGGCGATAACCCTCGGGTCATACGAGGCGCCATCGGTGTAACTCCCAGGTGCTGGAGGAACTTGAGGACGTAAGTTAACTCCCCTAAAACTGGCGATGAAGATAACTCTTGTGATTATTACAACGGGCGAATCCAGGCCCCAGGCTGAGGCAGAGGAGATGTTTCCTTCGGCGCTCGCCCGGACGCTATTACCTGTCAGCTTGGACTGCGCTATTGGCCATTTTTCTGAACTAGACACAATCTTGCAGATGGAGCCACGTAGTTACTGTCCGCATTTACAGTAAAAATATGGCTTGAAACTACCCACCCCCCACCTCCCGAAAACTTCTTTATTCTTGGTATCATTTATCGCGAGGCGCTGGCGAATAAATCGGAATAAAGAGAGACGGACGAACATGATCAGCTCTGGTGGTTCCCTTTTGGGCATTCATGTTTTTAACAACCCTCGCTAAGCTTTTGATCTCGAGACCACAAGTCATTATGAAGACCACAATTGAAACCATTATTCCCAAGAAGTGGACTTTATACACGACAAAGCTAACGCCTCCATGCAAGCTACACTTCACGCTCATTTCGGCTGACCCGAGTAAACCTTACCCTTTTGGAGTTAATACACGTAATGATAAACATAACTTGACTTTCACCTCTGGTGCACCAGCGCAAATCAAATCACAGGGGGCAGTAAGGCCATTTCTTGCTAAGGGTTATTACGATTTCCTTTGATTTCATTGGAGTCTCGCTAATTAAACTCGACTTTGTATTAAGAGAGGCTTCTGGAGAGTTGCTCTTGATAAGGAAAGGTGTAAAGCCAGGTTGAGGGCTGGTGACATGGGTGATTTAGACGTTAAATCTATAAGCCAAGTCTTTGCTGCTTATGTTTTATGTTTGTTGAGGTGAAGGGTTTTTTGTCTGGGTTTCTTTGCAGTGCGTTTCAGTGAGTATAAATCCCACTGGACTTGAGGTTCACTCCGCTTGTTAGTTGACTGCTCTTTGCTTCCAGTGGAAAATATGATCGCGCCTTCCCTCTCCTGTACTTTTTTTTTTCTAGTGGTGGATGACGGGAGAGACGAATCATTGGAGACATATAGTGAGTTTAGGAACAATAACAGTTTTATGGACTTTTCTAGGCATATAAATAAGCACCAGATGGCCATATTGACTTAATATGTGAGAGTGCTTCAATGTACTTGTGTGTGTGTGTGTGTGTGTGTGTGTGTGTGTGTGGGTTTTAGTGATTGTGTACAAGTGAATAACTTGTGTATGTGCATAATTCATTCTAATGTATGACAATGTGTGTATGTAAGAATTGAAAGATAATATCTTTCTAAGAAGCAGAAAGAGAGAGAAAGAGAGAGAGAGAGAGAGAGAGAGAGAGAGAGAGAGAGAGAGAGAGAGAGAGAGAGAGAGAGAGAGAGAGAGAGAGATTAATGTCCCAGGCTAGACAGCAGCTGCTGGCCCAGGAACCTTAGCTTTGAGCCACAATAACCCGCAGGACCAAAGCCACCCTGAACCTCTGTGCTGCCACTCCCAACGTGACCCGTATGTTGATACGTATATATACATGTCTTTTCTTTCCCGGGGAAGGTATATCATTTCATTCTTCTTTTTAGATGACTCGAGGGTAAAGGATGAATGAAGCTCTGTCATTGTGTGTAAAGTCATTCGTTGTTATTATTATTATTATTATTATTATTAATATTTACGGATTTAGCACTAGGGATAGACGTATATAAGGCATAGGGACCAAAACCTTGATCAAAATCAAGCTCAAAAACGTATTCCGTGTTTACAGCCCAGTGACAGCACGTCACCCCCTGTATATCAAATCACCTATGTTTTCTGTCCGATGTATGCCGCTTACCCTCCTACATATTCAGGCCACGGTAAATCAAACCCTGTTTCACTCCATCCTTCTACATTCTCCTCAGTCTTCCTCTCCCCACTTGTTCCCTCCACTTCTGGAATGCAGTTTCTTCTTGTCAGTCAGTCTCTCTTCGCTCATCCTCTCGGTTTGCCCAAACCATTTCGGCACACCTTGCTCAGCTCTCTCTCAACCATTCTCTTCTTAATCCCACACATCTCTCTGACACTGTCATTCCTGATGCGTTCAGCCTTCTCACACCACATTCCATTTCTAACACCCTGGCACCTCTAACATTTCATTACATTTAGTGCCAAAGACTCGTACTTATTCAGCACCGTCGGAAGTACTGTACCATCAAACACCACCATTTTGCAGTCAGTAAACTGGCTGTACAAACACTCCTCAGTGCACCCATCACCTCAGCCCGTTCACCAACACATAGGTTCACTTTACCTTTCATTTTCTCATCCACTGACAGTTCCACTCTTGGGTACTTAAAGTGTTCCATTTGCTGCAGGTTCACCTCATTGTAACTCGCGATCAAACCAACCTGTATCTCGCACCCTTGTACATCTTGTCTTCTTGCTCGGAATCACCTTGCATTTCGCCTTAACATTCACTCCCCCGATCTCCAATACCAGCTTGTCACTTTAGTCAACCATCATAACTGTGTCATCTGCAAAGAGCAATTGATTCGCATCCTGACTCCCCAAACCCTCCCTAGCATATCTCACACCCACACTTCTCTCAAAGACCCTCGTGTGTTATATATATATATATATATATATATATATATATATATATATATATATATATATATATATATATGTGTGATCAAGTATATTCCTATGATTCCACGGGGAAAATGAAACACGAAACTTATATTTCTCCCTTGTGTCTCCCCTGATGTGATTATTACACGAAAGTGCACTTGGGAACTTATCGTGTTTCATTTTCCACGTGGAAAGTTCTGTAGGGCCTGGATGTGGAATGGTAGCTGTAGTTTCGGTGCATTATCACATGACAGCTAGAGACTGAGTGTGAACGAATGTGGCCTTTGTTGTTTTTTCCTAGCGCTACCTCACACACATGATGGGGGAGGGGGTTGTTGTTTCATGTGTGGCGAGGTGGCGATGGAATGAATAAGGGCAGACAGTAATGAATTAGTACCCTGTGTATATATGTAAAAAAAAAAAAAAATATTTTTTAAAAATGTCGGTGTGTGTATATACATGTCTTATCGTCGTGCTCAAGGGTCGCATCGTCGTGCTCAAGTGTCTTATCGTCGTGCTCAAGTGTCTTATCGTCGTGCTCAAGTGTCGTATCGTCGTGCTCAAGTGTCGTATCGTCGTGCTCAAGGGTCGTATCGTCGTGCTCAAGTGTCGTATCGTCGTGCTCAAGTGTCTTATCGTCGTGCTCAAGTGTCTTATCGTCGTGCTCAAGTGTCGTATCGTCGTGCTCAAGTGTCTTATCGTCGTGCTCAAGGGTCGTATCGTCGTGCTCAAGGGTCGCATCGTCGTGCTCAAGGGTCGTATCGTCGTGCTCAAGTGTCGTATCGTCGTGCTCAAGTGTCGTATCGTCGTGCTCAAGGGTCGCATCGTCGTGCTCAAGTGTCGTATCGTCGTGCTCAAGTGTCTTATCGTCGTGCTCAAGGGTCGCATCGTCGTGCTCAAGTGTCTTATCGTCGTGCTCAAGGGTCGCATCGTCGTGCTCAAGGGTCGTATCGTCGTGCTCAAGTGTCTTATCGTCGTGCTCAAGTGTCTTATCGTCGTGCTCAAGTGTCTTATCGTCGTGCTCAAGGGTCGTATCGTCGTGCTCAAGTGTCGTATCGTCGTGCTCAAGTGTCTTATCGTCGTGCTCAAGTGTCTTATCGTCGTGCTCAAGTGTCTTATCGTCGTGCTCAAGTGTCTTATCGTCGTGCTCAAGGGTCGTATCGTCGTGCTCAAGGGTCGCATCGTCGTGCTCAAGTGTCTTATCGTCGTGCTCAAGTGTCGTATCGTCGTGCTCAAGTGTCGTATCGTCGTGCTCAAGGGTCGCATCGTCGTGCTCAAGTGTCTTATCGTCGTGCTCAAGTGTCGTATCGTCGTGCTCAAGTGTCTTATCGTCGTGCTCAAGGGTCGTATCGTCGTGCTCAAGTGTCGTATCGTCGTGCTCAAGGGTCGCATCGTCGTGCTCAAGTGTCTTATCGTCGTGCTCAAGTGTCTTATCGTCGTGCTCAAGTGTCTTATCGTCGTGCTCAAGTGTCTTATCGTCGTGCTCAAGTGTCTTATCGTCGTGCTCAAGGGTCGTATCGTCGTGCTCAAGGGTCGCATCGTCGTGCTCAAGTGTCGTATCGTCGTGCTCAAGGGTCGCATCGTCGTGCTCAAGTGTCTTATCGTCGTGCTCAAGTGTCTTATCGTCGTGCTCAAGTGTCTTATCGTCGTGCTCAAGGGTCGCATCGTCGTGCTCAAGTGTCTTATCGTCGTGCTCAAGTGTCTTATCGTCGTGCTCAAGGGTCGCATCGTCGTGCTCAAGTGTCGTATCGTCGTGCTCAAGGGTCGCATCGTCGTGCTCAAGGGTCGCATCGTCGTGCTCAAGTGTCTTATCGTCGTGCTCAAGGGTCGCATCGTCGTGCTCAAGTGTCTTATCGTCGTGCTCAAGGGTCGCATCGTCGTGCTCAAGGGTCGTATCGTCGTGCTCAAGGGTCGCATCGTCGTGCTCAAGGGTCGCATCGTCGTGCTCAAGGGTCGTATCGTCGTGCTCAAGGGTCGCATCGTCGTGCTCAAGTGTCTTATCGTCGTGCTCAAGTGTCTTATCGTCGTGCTCAAGTGTCTTATCGTCGTGCTCAAGTGTCTTATCGTCGTGCTCAAGTGTCTTATCGTCGTGCTCAAGTGTCGTATCGTCGTGCTCAAGGGTCGCATCGTCGTGCTCAAGGGTCGCATCGTCGTGCTCAAGTGTCTTATCGTCGTGCTCAAGTGTCGTATCGTCGTGCTCAAGTGTCTTATCGTCGTGCTCAAGGGTCGCATCGTCGTGCTCAAGTGTCTTATCGTCGTGCTCAAGTGTCTTATCGTCGTGCTCAAGGGTCGCATCGTCGTGCTCAAGGGTCGCATCGTCGTGCTCAAGGGTCGCATCGTCGTGCTCAAGGGTCGCATCGTCGTGCTCAAGGGTCGCATCGTCGTGCTCAAGTGTCTTATCGTCGTGCTCAAGTGTCTTATCGTCGTGCTCAAGTGTCTTATCGTCGTGCTCAAGTGTCTTATCGTCGTGCTCAAGTGTCTTATCGTCGTGCTCAAGTGTCTTATCGTCGTGCTCAAGGGTCGCATCGTCGTGCTCAAGTGTCTTATCGTCGTGCTCAAGTGTCGTATCGTCGTGCTCAAGGGTCGTATCGTCGTGCTCAAGGGTCGCATCGTCGTGCTCAAGTGTCTTATCGTCGTGCTCAAGTGTCTTATCGTCGTGCTCAAGTGTCGTATCGTCGTGCTCAAGGGTCGCATCGTCGTGCTCAAGTGTCGTATCGTCGTGCTCAAGTGTCGTATCGTCGTGCTCAAGTGTCTTATCGTCGTGCTCAAGTGTCTTATCGTCGTGCTCAAGTGTCTTATCGTCGTGCTCAAGTGTCTTATCGTCGTGCTCAAGGGTCGCATCGTCGTGCTCAAGGGTCGTATCGTCGTGCTCAAGTGTCTTATCGTCGTGCTCAAGTGTCGTATCGTCGTGCTCAAGGGTCGCATCGTCGTGCTCAAGTGTCTTATCGTCGTGCTCAAGTGTCTTATCGTCGTGCTCAAGTGTCGTATCGTCGTGCTCAAGTGTCTTATCGTCGTGCTCAAGTGTCGTATCGTCGTGCTCAAGTGTCTTATCGTCGTGCTCAAGGGTCGTATCGTCGTGCTCAAGGGTCGCATCGTCGTGCTCAAGTGTCTTATCGTCGTGCTCAAGTGTCTTATCGTCGTGCTCAAGTGTCGTATCGTCGTGCTCAAGTGTCGTATCGTCGTGCTCAAGTGTCGTATCGTCGTGCTCAAGTGTCTTATCGTCGTGCTCAAGGGTCGCATCGTCGTGCTCAAGGGTCGTATCGTCGTGCTCAAGTGTCTTATCGTCGTGCTCAAGTGTCTTATCGTCGTGCTCAAGTGTCTTATCGTCGTGCTCAAGTGTCTTATCGTCGTGCTCAAGTGTCTTATCGTCGTGCTCAAGGGTCGCATCGTCGTGCTCAAGTGTCTTATCGTCGTGCTCAAGGGTCGCATCGTCGTGCTCAAGGGTCGCATCGTCGTGCTCAAGGGTCGCATCGTCGTGCTCAAGTGTCGTATCGTCGTGCTCAAGTGTCTTATCGTCGTGCTCAAGGGTCGCATCGTCGTGCTCAAGTGTCTTATCGTCGTGCTCAAGTGTCTTATCGTCGTGCTCAAGTGTCTTATCGTCGTGCTCAAGTGTCTTATCGTCGTGCTCAAGTGTCTTATCGTCGTGCTCAAGTGTCTTATCGTCGTGCTCAAGTGTCTTATCGTCGTGCTCAAGTGTCTTATCGTCGTGCTCAAGTGTCTTATCGTCGTGCTCAAGTGTCTTATCGTCGTGCTCAAGGGTCGCATCGTCGTGCTCAAGTGTCTTATCGTCGTGCTCAAGTGTCTTATCGTCGTGCTCAAGGGTCGTATCGTCGTGCTCAAGTGTCGTATCGTCGTGCTCAAGTGTCTTATCGTCGTGCTCAAGTGTCTTATCGTCGTGCTCAAGGGTCGCATCGTCGTGCTCAAGTGTCTTATCGTCGTGCTCAAGTGTCGTATCGTCGTGCTCAAGTGTCTTATCGTCGTGCTCAAGTGTCTTATCGTCGTGCTCAAGTGTCTTATCGTCGTGCTCAAGTGTCTTATCGTCGTGCTCAAGTGTCTTATCGTCGTGCTCAAGTGTCTTATCGTCGTGCTCAAGTGTCTTATCGTCGTGCTCAAGTGTCTTATCGTCGTGCTCAAGTGTCTTATCGTCGTGCTCAAGTGTCTTATCGTCGTGCTCAAGTGTCTTATCGTCGTGCTCAAGGGTCGTATCGTCGTGCTCAAGTGTCGTATCGTCGTGCTCAAGTGTCTTATCGTCGTGCTCAAGTGTCTTATCGTCGTGCTCAAGGGTCGCATCGTCGTGCTCAAGGGTCGCATCGTCGTGCTCAAGTGTCTTATCGTCGTGCTCAAGGGTCGCATCGTCGTGCTCAAGTGTCTTATCGTCGTGCTCAAGTGTCTTATCGTCGTGCTCAAGGGTCGCATCGTCGTGCTCAAGGGTCGCATCGTCGTGCTCAAGGGTCGTATCGTCGTGCTCAAGTGTCTTATCGTCGTGCTCAAGGGTCGCATCGTCGTGCTCAAGTGTCTTATCGTCGTGCTCAAGTGTCTTATCGTCGTGCTCAAGGGTCGTATCGTCGTGCTCAAGGGTCGCATCGTCGTGCTCAAGGGTCGCATCGTCGTGCTCAAGGGTCGTATCGTCGTGCTCAAGTGTCTTATCGTCGTGCTCAAGTGTCTTATCGTCGTGCTCAAGTGTCTTATCGTCGTGCTCAAGTGTCTTATCGTCGTGCTCAAGTGTCTTATCGTCGTGCTCAAGTGTCGTATCGTCGTGCTCAAGGGTCGCATCGTCGTGCTCAAGGGTCGTATCGTCGTGCTCAAGGGTCGTATCGTCGTGCTCAAGTGTCGTATCGTCGTGCTCAAGGGTCGCATCGTCGTGCTCAAGTGTCTTATCGTCGTGCTCAAGTGTCTTATCGTCGTGCTCAAGTGTCTTATCGTCGTGCTCAAGTGTCTTATCGTCGTGCTCAAGTGTCTTATCGTCGTGCTCAAGTGTCTTATCGTCGTGCTCAAGTGTCTTATCGTCGTGCTCAAGTGTCTTATCGTCGTGCTCAAGTGTCTTATCGTCGTGCTCAAGTGTCTTATCGTCGTGCTCAAGTGTCTTATCGTCGTGCTCAAGTGTCTTATCGTCGTGCTCAAGTGTCTTATCGTCGTGCTCAAGGGTCGTATCGTCGTGCTCAAGTGTCTTATCGTCGTGCTCAAGGGTCGCATCGTCGTGCTCAAGGGTCGCATCGTCGTGCTCAAGTGTCGTATCGTCGTGCTCAAGTGTCTTATCGTCGTGCTCAAGTGTCTTATCGTCGTGCTCAAGGGTCGTATCGTCGTGCTCAAGTGTCGTATCGTCGTGCTCAAGTGTCTTATCGTCGTGCTCAAGTGTCTTATCGTCGTGCTCAAGTGTCTTATCGTCGTGCTCAAGGGTCGCATCGTCGTGCTCAAGTGTCTTATCGTCGTGCTCAAGTGTCGTATCGTCGTGCTCAAGTGTCTTATCGTCGTGCTCAAGTGTCGTATCGTCGTGCTCAAGTGTCTTATCGTCGTGCTCAAGTGTCTTATCGTCGTGCTCAAGTGTCTTATCGTCGTGCTCAAGGGTCGTATCGTCGTGCTCAAGTGTCTTATCGTCGTGCTCAAGTGTCTTATCGTCGTGCTCAAGTGTCTTATCGTCGTGCTCAAGGGTCGCATCGTCGTGCTCAAGGGTCGCATCGTCGTGCTCAAGGGTCGCATCGTCGTGCTCAAGGGTCGCATCGTCGTGCTCAAGGGTCGTATCGTCGTGCTCAAGGGTCGCATCGTCGTGGTCAAGGCTCGTGTCGTAGTGCTTAAGTGTCGCGTCGTCGTGCTCAAGGGTCGCATCGTCGTGCACAAGGGTCGTATCGTCGTACTCAAGGGTCGTATCGTCGTGCTCAAGGGTCGTATCGTCGTGCTCAAGTGTCGTATCGTCGTGCTCAAGTGTCGTATCGTCGTGCTCAAGGGTCGTATCGTCGTGCTCAAGTGTCATATCGTCGTGCTCAAGGGTCGTGCCGTCGTGCTGAAGTGTTGCATCGTCGTGCTCAAGGGTCGTAGCGTCGTTCTCAAGTATCGAGTCGTCGTGCTCAAGTGTCTTATCGTCGTGCTCAAGTGTCGTATCGTCGTGCTCAAGGGTCGTAGCGTCGTGTTCAAGGGTCGTACTGCCGCTATCAAACAGACTGGCCATGTGTTCCTTAATGACTTGGTCAGCGTTTCGACCAAGCTGCCATAACCTCCCCTTACAACACTGTATTCAGTAGAACCAGTTCTTAACCCAAGTATGAAGAACATCTACCATGTGGGTGTGCAAGGTGTTCGCATTATCTTGAACACTTGAAGAACGTTTTGACGACGCAGACGACCGTAATGGTCAGTTTACTAACCAAAACGATCGAAATTCAACAAGCCAAGTGATGCAAATTACCCGCTTATGACACAACAAAGTTTTTATGACGTTTTTTAACATTTCAAGAATTTCGTCGGTATCCAGAGTAATTTTAGGGACTTGTATCTTAGTCTAACTCTTCGTACGTATCTCTATCTATTGTCTCTCTCTCTCTCTCTCTCTCTCTCTCTCTCTCTCTCTCTCTCTCTCTCTCTCTCTCTCTACATATGTGTGTGTATGTGTGAAGGTGAAATCGCACTTCAGTACTTCATACAATTTTATTTAACATGTGATTTTTCTATACATGTGGCACGACATGTTTCGTGGAGACAATCCACCTCATCAGGTGCCAGTACTTAACACAGTCTATACAGACCAACCACTGTCCGCTTTGTCTGGCAGTAACCGTTGTAATGGAGAGTGATTAAGGGGGGTCAGGTGGCTGGGGGTTGACCTAGGTAGCTGGATGTGTCTTGAACAACTTATTTTCTTGTTTTCATGTTTTCTCAATTCCCTCATGATGATTTGGTTAATGCTAGAATGGGCTTTGAAATTGCTTGGAGACAAATAAAAGTTCTTAGTATTAGCAATTAAGTTATTCAGTGACGTTGCGTGTGGCATAATCAGCAGAGGGCTATAGAATAACGGGATTTTCAAGATCTATGAGGTGATCATTTTCATGACAATGTTTAGCGATCGCATTTTTGTGGTCATCCCTGCGTACTGCATGACGGTGACAATTACAGCTCTCCGTTACAGTTTATCTGGTCTGGCCTTTATAGATATATTTACATGCCTTGCATTTGACGAAGTAAACACTCCCAGTTGTTGCATGATTTGGCCCACTCTTCATTAAGGTCTTACTAATGGTGTTATTGTACTGGAAAGCAACATTACAAACACTGTTTTTAGAACATGTATTAGATTAGATAAGTTGGGAGAATATGGCAACATTAAACATCTAATGTTATCCTAATTTGTCACATTTTTGTTACAAGAAGCATAAAATGTCTTCCTAGCTTTCCAGTAATCTTTGCCCACAAACCGATTGAGATAATATAACTGGCTAAAGATACGTCTTATATTACTACATTCGTCTATCAGGCCTATGGGATCACATGTCCGTAGTGCTATTAAGAGCATAGACGTAACTACAAACAGGTTTATAGAAGAATCATGAACTGAGAAATAGAAGAATCATGAAGTGAGAAATAGAAGAATCATGAAGTGAGAAATAGAAGAATCATGAAGTGAGAAATAGAAGAATCATGAAGTGAGAAATAGAAGAATCATGAAGTGAGAAATAGAAGAATCATGAAGTGAGAAATAGAAGAATCATGAAGTGAGAAATAGAAGAATCATGAAGTGAGAAATAGAAGAATCATGAAGTGAGAAATAGAAGAATCATGAAGTGAGAAATAGAAGAATCATGAAGTGAGAAATAGAAGAATCATGAAGTGAGAAATAGAAGAATCATGAAGTGAGAAATAGAAGAATCATGAAGTGAGAAATAGAAGAATCATGAAGTGAGAAATAGAAGAATCATGAAGTGAGAAATAGAAGAATCATGAAGTGAGAAATAGAAGAATCATGAAGTGAGAAATAGAAGAATCATGAAGTGAGAAATAGAAGAATCATGAAGTGAGAAATAGAAGAATCATGAAGTGAGAAATAGAAGAATCATGAAGTGAGAAATAGAAGAATCATGAAGTGAGAAATAGAAGAATCAGGAAGTGAGAAATAGAAGAATCATGAAGTGAGAAATAGAAGAATCATGAAGTGAGAAATAGAAGAATCATGAAGTGAGAAATAGAAGAATCATGAAGTGAGAAATAGAAGAATCATGAAGTGAGAAATAGAAGAATCATGAAGTGAGAAATAGAAGAATCATGAAGTGAGAAATAGAAGAATCATGAAGTGAGAAATAGAAGAATCATATAACTGAGAAATAGAATAATCATATAACTGAGAAATAGAATAATCATGAAGTGAGAAATAGAAGAATCATGAATTGAGAAATAGAAGAATCATGAAGTGAGAAATAGAAGAATCATGAATTGAGAAATAGAAGAATCACGAACTGAGAAATGATGAATATAACTCGAGCTAGTAGGCTTCCTATAGATTTCGAAGGAGCTATACTTTTTTTTTGCTCCCTTAACCCCAAGGATAGGATATTTATGTGTCCAAAATTTAGGAAATTAGATAATAATACAAATGGAAATGAGATAATTGTACAAATGGAAATAATAGATAATAATACAAATGGAAGTTAGATAATTGTACAAATGGAAATGATAGATAAGAATACAAATGGAAATTAGATAATTGTACGAATGGAAATGATAGATAAGAATACAAATGGAAATTAGATAATTGTACAAATGGAAATGATAGATAATAATACAAATGGAAATTAGATAATTGTACGAATGGAAATGATAGATAAGAATACAAATGGAAATTAACCATCGATATAGAACAGAAAACGGGTATCACAAAACAGAGAACGCGCATATCACTCATCCTTCTAGTGCTCTGGGGGAGAGTACATATTTATAGATGATACTAACAACACACAATGCCAATTTGCCAAGACTAACAGAGTCTCTTTCGAAAGCTGATGGCAGCTGCAGCCACGGTTCCCAGGACGTACAACTGATAGATAAATCTGGGCCTCTGGTGCGCTCCTCTGCCGATACCGGAAATATAAGTGTTCTCGACCATTTATGTCACTGGGACGCGTTCCATTTATTGGGATGTATGTTGATTTTATACAGCAATGGAAATGGGGGAAAAAGGCCGAATCTTATGAAATTCACATACACACACACTCACATACATCCACACACACACACACACACACACACACACACACACACACACACACACACACACACACACTCACACCCACACTCACACACTCACTCACTCACCCACACACACACACACACAACACACACACACACACACACACACACACACACTTTCCGGGTTCTTGGTATTGGAGGGTACAAGAGAGAGAGAGAGAGAGAGAGAGAGAGAGAGAGAGAGAGAGAGAGAGAGAGAGAGAGAGAGAGAGAGAGAGGGTGCGAACTCGAGCTGTCAATAGCCTTCCATTTCTAATATTTTCTCTCTTTTTTTTTTTTTTTTTACACCTCTCGTATAGATTTTTTCTATGATATACAGAAGCGTAGTTCCAAGAACCAGAAGAGGTATTTCAACTCCTGTTTAAGTCGAGGTTTACACTCCCGGCAGATGGCCTTTTAAGCTTTGGAATATAATACGAGTTGCTGGGTCTCCCTCCTTCTCCTGCCAGTTGACATTTCGCCAACAATGGGATTTGTGAATGAAAACAAAACAATAAGGATACGTCACTGGTCATTGTTGGGTTATTTTAAGCTCGTAAGATCACACAAGCTGTCGTGGGCTGCAACATAATTACGCATTACGTGACGTTATCTTCCTCTTAGTATCTGGAATATTCATAAGTTCCTTGACGTTTTGCAAAGGGCCGTTATTGTCCATTTTCTATAACGCCTACTGCGCCACCCACACCTCCGCGTCACGGTAACTTAGCGCCTCACAAAGTAGTGTTGGTGATGCAAAGATCCAAAACTATTATACAGTATTATCACTACGCTTATACACTATGATATATATGTTTCACCATGCACTAGTTCACTATACACCATACCCATTATGCACTATATATCACTATGACTATAGTGGACCTCCGTGGACTGAAGTGTCAGTCTATACTTTCACGTCCATTGCTCTGGACTTAGCCGATGACACACTGTAAGAGATGCGATGCTGAGTGAACGCCAGCAGAACGCACCTGTTGAACCTACGGACAAAATCCAGTTAGACACTGAATGTTGCTGAGTGTAATTGATCAGATGACGACAGCAGAGATACTCAGGGAGGGGAGACTTAATGCAGTCAGTGGCGTGGTATCTGGCGCGGGTGAGGGAGGAACACACGTGCATAGTCTGGTCCGTTCACGTCCCCAGAAATGATGTCGCTTCTTGTGCTTTGGCAAGAGCAGCTAGAATATGTGTTTCCGTGGCTCCTTTACTTTCCCTCTTCCTCCACTGATACGACATTTGAAGAACTTGGATGTTAAATACCTCTAATTAATCTTGCGTGCCTCTAATTAATCTCCCCCCTAAGTAAGGGGATTGGCCTGTGGAAGATTAATCCGTAAATCTCATTTAATAAGTCTCCATCGAACGGATTCGCGAGAGGCATTTCAGGTATTCGAGATCCGTGGTTCGAGTCCCGCGCGGAGCTCAGCACCGCTTAGGAAGTTATGTCGATCGTGAATGTACGTGGGTTAAGGTTTAAGTAGACGGGCGTATACCTTTCAAACATCCGTTCAAGGATATAGATACAGTGGGAGGGAGTTCTTCGAAAGAGGGAGTGCAGCGGTATTGCCATGACGTATGCCACCATACTTGACCTGCAAGATATACTCCGCATATGACTATGATTCACACATATTCCCTGCATCATACGACAGTGCACCATCATCACACACACTATAATAACTGTGGACTGCTCTCACTCCCACATCGTATCAATGGCGCACTCTGTATTCTACCCTAATATAGCAATTTTGCGTTATCCACATAGTTTTATATTTCCACCCCATATCAGTAGTTGATATGAGAATTAAAATTCTCTCCCTTACCATAGAAATAACCCTGTGCCTCCCGTACTAATGAAATGGCAAAGTATTCTTCAACCAGAAAGGTCGAACCCAACTCACGGAATAGGTTATGAACCCTACGTTTCGATCCACCGTAGGCAAACTTTACATTTCAAGTGAGCATAGTGTAACCCAACACTATGAACCGGCATAGAGTAACTCTATACTTTGAACCAACATAGGCAAAAGCCATTCTTTGAACCAGCATAACGAAACTCCAGGAGACATCAAGCGCCAAACTTCGAACCTGTATAGCGAAACTTTATTCTTTGAAATAGATTAAATGTCATACTCTGTACCAGCTTAGCGAACCGTCATACTTTGAACCAGTAGAGTCGGATCGTACGTTGAAACAGAATATCGAAACTCCAGTATAGCCAAACACTCTACTTTGAATCAGCATAGCCCAACTCTGCAGTCTGAGCCAGCATAACTGAATCCTATACTTTGAACCGATAAAATCATACTTTAGACTCTGAGCCTGCTGTTCAAAGTTTAAGGTATGCTCTGAGCCAGCATAGCCAAACCTCACATCAGCAGTATATCTCTCACTCCAAGCTTTAGCAGAGACCTAGTCAAGGCCTTTGGTAATCATACTAAAAAGCTTTCAGTCATGCAGGCCGCTCCACTCTCAACTGCTTGCTTTCTGCTCTGTTTCCTGGACGATGGAGAGATACGAGTCGTGTTCCATCTCGAGCTTCCCTGAGCTAACTGCTCGTCCATCATTCCATCTTTACCACAACAAAGACAAAAGAGAATACAATAAAACAAGCTTTGCGGAATCATTTCTGGCGCCTCGCTCCTTCGTTTTCTTTAAGGCTTCCATCCTCGAAGACTGGCAGGAATAATCTTCTTCCCTCGGAGACTCAGATGGGAAATGCCAGGGCAACTCCTGGGAGCCGGCGCGCTGTGTCTTCCGACGGTCTTCGCCCAAAGCCAGTTTTGTAGAAATGCCTCTCGGCCGTCACCAAAATCAATATATATATATATATATATATATATATATATATATATATATATATATATATATATATACACACACATATATATATATATATATATATATAATACCTTGGGCTAAGCCAGGTATCCAGGTCATCGACCAACGAGAGGGAGGATGAACAGCTGGGTGAAATGCGGACCGAATGCCCTCGTGCTCATCCAGGATTCGAACTCGTGTCCATGCGTCATGGTGCTACAGTTATCATAATCTATTCTATCACTGTTGTAATTCTTATCTAAATGTTTTCTCCTCACTCTAGGAGCATCGACCACAGTATTCAGTAACTATATTAACCTAATTAATTAATGATTCAACATAATTCATCTCGTTTCCAGATAGGAAGTGTTGTATTCTCCGAAAACACACTATGAAATAATTCCTCTTCGTCTAGATCTGTTGAATCATTAACTTCTGTAGTGATTGCATGGCGACTCTGCTAATGAGAGCGCTTAATCCAACTTCTGTGTCTGATCTTCTGTTTGCAATAAGCTAATGGATGAATGGCGCTCAAGTTAAGGGTTTCTATCACACGGTGTGTGTGAGGTGGATATCACGACTAAGCCATTTCCAGTTGCAGGGGAAATGTAGACTCTACTGGAGTGAGAAGTTCTTTGACAAGACTGTATTTCCCAGAGATACATCCTCTCCTGAGATAACTTTACGTTCACGATGTAACCTCGAGGAGGCAGAGTCCTGTAACACCTCTCTCTCTCTCTCTCTCTCTCTCTCTCTCTCTCTCTCTCTCTCTCTCTCTCTCTCTCTGTATGTATATATATATATATATATATATATATATATATATATATATATGAAGGTCAAATCGCACTTCAGTAGTTCATACAATTTCATTTAACATGTATATTTTTTATACTTCGGGATAGGGGAGAAAGAATACTTCCCACGCATTCCTCACGTGTCGTAGAAGGGGACTGGAGCGGGGGGCTAGAAACCCTCCCCTCCTTGTATTTTAACTTTCTAAAAGGGGAAACAGAAGAAGGAGTCACGCGGGGAGTGCTCATCCTCCTCGAAGGCTCAGATTGGGGTGTCTAAATGTGTGTGTGTGTGTGGATTTTTTATACCTGCGCCATGACAAGTTTCGTGGAGACAATCCATCTCATCAGGTGCCAGTACTTAACAGTTATTTAAATCCCAACATCACACTTGAGTCCCGCCGTCCAACACCAATCTGTACAGACCAAGCACTGTCCACTTTGTCTGGCCGTAACCGTTGTAAGGGACAGTGATTAAGGGGGTCACATGACGGGGGTTGACCTGGGTAGCTGGGTGTGTCTTGAACAACTGTTTTATATTTTCGTGTTTTGTCAATTCTCTCGTAATGATTTGGTTAATGCTATGATGGGCTTTAGAATAGCCTGGGGACAAATTAAAGTTTTTAGTATTAGCAATTAAGACAAATTCAATGACATTGCGTGTGGCATAATCAGCAGAGGGGTATAGAATAACGGGATTTTCAAGATCTGTGGGATGATCATTTTCATGACAATGTTTAGCGATCGTATTTTTGTGGTCATCCCTGCCTACTGCATGACGGTGCCAATAACACCTCTCCGTTACAGTTTATCCGGTCTGGCCAATATAGATATATTTACATGCCTTGTATATGACGACGTAAACACTCCCAGTTGTTGCATGATTTGGTCCACTATTCATCAAGGTCTTACTGATGGTGTTATTATACTGGAAAGCAACGCTACAAGCACTGTTTTTCAGAACATAGATTAGCTAAGTTGGGAGAATAGGGCAACACTGAACATTTAGACTTATCCTAAGTTGTCACATTTTTGTTACAAGAAGCATAAGATGTCTTCCTAGCTTTCCAGTAAGCTTTGTTCACAAACCAGTTGGGATAATATAACTGCCTAAAGATACGTCTTATATTACTATATTCATATACCATAGTGCTCTTAAAAACATAAACATAACTACAGACTTTATATATATATATATATATATATATATATATATATATATATATATATATATATATATATATATATATATATATATATATGTTGGAGGTGGAAAGATGGAGTGAAAAAGATTTTGTGTGATCGGGGCCTGAGCATGCAGGAGGGTGAAAGGAGGGCAAGGAATAGAGTGAATTGGAACGATGTGGTATACCGGGGTTGACGTGCTGTCAGTGGATTGAATCAAGGCATCTGAAGCGTCTGGGGTAAACCATGGAAAGCTGTGTAGGTATGTATATTTGCGTGTGTGGACGTATGTATATACATGTGTATGGGGGTGGGTTGGGCCATTTCTTTCGTCTGTTTCCTTGCGCTACCTCGCAAACGCGGGAGACAGCGACAAAGCAAAAAAAAAAAAAAAAAAATATATATATATATATATATATATATATATATATATATATATATATATATATATATATATATATACACCCTTTACGTGGCAGCTTAGAACCATAATTCATTGAAATAAATTATGAGCTACATCTGGCTATTCGCTATGAATTTAGAATATAAAGTATCAAATAAATAATACTTAAGTACAGTTTTTTCTCGAAAGAGAATATGCAAACGCGACAAAAGATCATATATCGTGGGAAATAAACTTGTAGAACAGCTTCACTCTGTGTTATATACAGGCCCATGATTTAAGTTTAAGACGTCCTCTCCTTATTAAGGTCCAAGACATTATGGGGGAGCTGGGGAACCGAAGTCTAAAGGTGCTGGAACACTAGACTGGAAGGGAAGAAAGAGGATGTACAATATAGTTTAATTTATTCCTGTGGTCGACAGCCAAGCCAAAAATGCTGATGAGGGATGTATCTTACGGGGTCATTACTGTCCACCACCTGTGTATTCCTACGTCGAGGTTTCCTGAAGGTTACAGGTTAAAGTTGGTCGACCGCCTTAGTCCCCTCCTCAACCCTGTGTCTGGTAGAATGAATAGGTTGGTCGACCGCCTTAGTCCCCCTCCTGAACACTGTGTTTGGTAGAATGAATAGGTTGGTCGACTGCCTTAGTCCCCTCCTGAACACTGTGTCTGGTAGAATGAATAGGTTGGTCGACCGCGTTCCTCTCCTCCTTACACTATGTCTGGTACAGAATACGTAGTTTGGTCGACAATGTCTGTCCCCTTACACTATGTCTGGCATAAAGAAAGAGGCTAGTCGAACATGTTTGTCTCCTATTCATACAATGTCTTGCATAGAAAATAGGCTGATCGACCATGTTCGTTTCCTATCTACACCATATCTGGCCTCTATATTGAAAGTAGGCTGTTCGACTATGTCTGTCTCTCCAGACACTATGCCTGTCGTAAAGAAATAGGCATAGAAAATAGGCTGGTCGACCATGTGCGTCTATTATTTACACAATTTCTGGCATAAGAAATAGTCTGGTCGACTATGTCTGTCTCCTCCTCACACTGTGTCTGACAACATAAACAAGATGGTCGACCATGTTCGCCTCCTCCTAACACTGTGTCTGGCCAAAAGCAAATTGGTAACTCGACCATGTTCGTCTTGCCCCTCGCACTACGTCAGGCCAAACAAATGGGTCTTCGTAACTGTATTTCCAAGTACGATAATATAGATCTCGTCTACGTGGATTCGATGCGATAACGTTCTTACACGTATGGGTGTGGGATGGAGGGAGAACACAGGGTGAACTTCGTAGAAAAACAATGATGTTCTCCAACACTCTTGATGAATATATTAAAACTGGATAATCGCCAACTTGGTCTGGTATGCAAATGTACCTCCTGGTTTACCAGATGAACATGTTCTCCTGGGATATGAGGGCGGAGGGAGGGAGACGAGAGAGAGAGAGAGAGAGAGAGAGAGAGAGAGAGAGAGAGAGAGAGAGAGAGAGAGAGAGGCTGTCTATTTTCGAGTTTCTTACTTTGCAAAAAGAGGGAGTGCTTCCTTTTTATTGAGTAACCCCAGCAGTGAAATCTGATGGGCAGTACCAGGCAGTGAGGGCCCGAGTGTCAGACACAAGGGGGAGACACTGCCAGACCCTGTGGTCTGTGAGACACTGCCTGAAGTACTCGGGCCGAAGAGATAGTTCGAGGAACTAGGTGTCTGAGAGACCTCACCTGACACAATGAGTCAGAGAGAGACTGCTAGGCAATATGGAGGGTATGAGACCCTGTCTGATGCTATGGCCTTAGAGATGTTTCGAGGAACTAATTGTCTAAGAGACATTACCACCTGACACTCTGCGCCTGAGAGACACCGACAGACACTCCATCTGAGAGACTCTCAGACGTTAAGGTATGAGAGACTACCATGTATCATAGCCTAAGAGACGGTTCCTTGAACTAGGCGTTTAGGAGAGATATCCTGACACAAGTGGGTCTGAGAGACACGGCTTGATGGTATAGCCTAAGAGATAATAAAAGGAACTAGGTGTCTACAAGACACTGACCATCTGTGTCTGATAGAGACTGCCAGAGACAAGGCCTGAGAGAGATAATTCAAGAAGCTATGTCTAAGAGACATTACATGACACTATGAGTCTAATAAGAGTCAATACCTCGCAATCAAAAGATAATGAAAGATGAGAAATCTCTTTAGATTCATCTGGAAAGATAAAAAAAAAGAGAATTATCTTAAGATAATAAAAGATGAGAAATCTCTTTAGATTCATCTGGAAAGATAAAAAAAAAAAGAGAATTATCTTAAGATAATAAAAGATGAGAAATCTCTTTAGATTCATCTGGAAAGATAAAAAAAAAATGAATTATCTTAAGATGATAAAAGATGAGAAATCTCTTTAGATTCATCTGGAAAAGATAAGAAAAGGAGAATTATCTTAAGATCATAAAAGATGAGAAATTTCTTTAGATTCATCTGGAAAGATAAAAAAAGGAGAATTGTCTTAAGATGATAAATGAGAAATCTCTTTAGATTCATCTGGAAAAGATAAAAAAAGGAGAATTATCTTAAGATAATAAAAGATGAGAAATCTCTTTAGATTCATCTGGAAAAGATAAAAAAAAGGAGAATTATCTTAAGATAATAAAAGATGAGAAATCTCTATAGATTCATCTGGAAAAGATAAAATAGGAGAATTATCTTTGAACCTGAACACATGGAAACCAGGAAATCACTCACGACCATCTTGGACATAAAAGAGTATAGAGATATAGGTTGAGGGACGGGAATATGATTCGCCGGGGAAATCTGCTTAGATGAAGGAGTTGAGTAATTGCTGCTGGTGTTAATTAGTAGAGTGTACGTTAGATTAATTAGATCCCCTCCGGTTGAAATGGAATTATGCTCATAACTGGACAGGGTTTGTGGAGAAAATCGTCTATGAAGACGAGTAGTGCCATGTGGAATGGCCCCTTTTTTCCCAGGCTTGAAGGGCAGCCACTGTGTCTACTCTGAGGCCAAGGAAAGGAATTTCTATACCCCCTTCCGAAAGGGTACTAATGTTACTCCAAATAACTTTCTGAAAGGGCCCTCATGTTACACCAGGTTCCTTTCTGAAAGAGCCCTCGTGTTACGCCAGGTCCCTTTCTGAAAAGCTTCCCATGTTACACCAGGTCCCTTACTGAAAGGATCCAGGTTGTAAGCCCCTGTTCCCATTCCTCCAGGTTATGAATATATCTGCCCCTTTGAGAGTCGGTTGTACAAACACCTGGGGAACTCTAGGTAATCCCTCTCCTTTTTATATCGTAACACACATTTTATCTGACCCTTTTTTTTAACCGAGTAGACAGCGAAAGGGGGGAATGCATTGGTTTGGTATGACATGAGTATTAGTGTTGGCTAGGTCGTCTCGTCACATAGCACCAAGGTCAACATAGACACCTGACTTTCGGGACGATATCACATAGTGGAGACTCCACACAAATGAATCTCTCTAATCTCTTCTCTCTTCTGATGCATTCCTATCGCTCTCTTTTCTATCATCACTCATATATATATATATATATATATATATATATATATATATATATATATATATATATATATATATATATATATATATATATATTCATTTCTTTATACTGAATCTCCGTTTCCCGCGTTAGCGAGGTAACGCAGGGAAACAGTCGAGGAATGGCCCAATCCACCCACGTACACATGTATATACCTAAACGCCCATACACGCATGTGTACATACATATATACACATGTTCATATTCATACTTGCTGCCTTCATCCCTTATATATATATATATATATATATATATATATATATATATATATATATATATATATATATATATATATATATATGGGGTAAACCATGGAAAGTTCTGTGGGGCCTGGATGTGGAAAGGGAGCTGTGGTTTCGGTGCATTATTACATGACAGCTAGAGACTGAGTGTGAACGAATGGGGCCTTTGCTGTCTTTTCCTAGCGCTACCTCGCACACATGAGGGGGGAGGGGGATGTTATTTCATGTGTGGCGAGGTGGCGATGGGAATAAATAAAGGCAGACAGTATGAATTATGTACATGTGTATATATGTATATGTCTGTGTGTGTATATATATGTGTACATTGAGATGTATAGGTATGTATATTTGCGTGTGTGGACGTGTATGTATATACATGTGTATGGGGGTGGGTTGGGCCATTTCTTTCGTCTGTTTCATTGCGCTACCTCGCTAACGCGGGAGACAGCGACAAAGCAAAATGAATAAATAGAATGATATATATATTATATCCACTCCAGTGTGTAATTTTTTTTCTCGTTATTGATAATGCTGTTTCTTAGAGGTATTGGTTGCTGGTACTTATTGCGTGATAATATACGCAGGATAATACGACAAATTTACTCGCTCTAAGGCTCGGGAAATGATCACAAGACCCAGCTAGTCATTCTGACGCCCAGAAAATTCATCGTAAGACCCAAGTAATTCTTCTGAGGCTCAGGAAAGTAGTCTAAGGCCGAGGATAGCATTATAAGACCCGTAGTGTCATTCTACAGCCAAGGAAATTTAATCTAAGGCTCAGAGAATGAGTCTAAGGCCTATGTAGCTGTTCGATACGCGGGTAGCTGGCTCAGGCTAGTGTGTGTGTGTGTGTGTGTGTGTGTGTGTGTGTACACGCATAAGAGTAAAAACATGGTACATGTATGCAAGGCTAGGAGACGGGACAACACGAGTGTACAACTTTTTTCCCCGTAGCACAAATGATACACACACACACACACACACACACACACACACACGTCTCCCCAGATGGTTTTTCTTTGTTTCGTCATTCTCCAAATCGTCTCGTTCCATGCCTGATGGCTGGACCGGGGAGGTGTATGTGAGGTGGTTGTGCAGAGATGACCCAGATGATGAGGTCATTCACAGGTCATGTATATCGAATACCCGGGCAAATATCGAGTGTCAAAGAGTCTCCGAATACAAGAATATTCTAATTTTTCTAACAAGACAAATCTTGTTGAGTGATATGTATTTTGATTTAGTCAATTATCAGTTGCAATAATGGACACACGTAATCAATATGGATAGCATTTTGATTTTTTGATGGTGTGTTTTTAAGTAGTTATATTTGTCATTGATAAATAATAACAAGCTAACTGTACGGGTATAATCTTATGGTTCTATGTCTGTTAAGTAACTACGTTTTGATAGTGATTAACATAGATTCGCATTCTGTATAGAAGAAATCTTACGATGCCTTTTTGTCTTTTAAGTAACTGTGTTTGGTAGTATTAAGTATAAATGCTCAGTGTGTATGAATGACTTATTTCTTTTATGGTTTTCTGTCTTTTAAGTAACTATGGTAGTAATAAGCATACATTCGCAATATGTATGAAGTCTTAATTTTTTATTGCTTTTTGGCCTTTAAGTAACTATGGTAGTTATAAACACAAATACGCGATCTGTAAGGATAAATATCGTTCTTTTATGGTTTTCTATTTTGAAAGTAACTCCATTTGGTAGTCATAAGCATAAATACGAGATGTGTATAGATTAGATCTTGTTTCTGATGGTTTCTCGTCTTTTAAGTAACTATATCTGGGAGTGATATGCATATTTACGCAACCTCGTTAGAGAAAATCTAATTTTTGATGGTTTCCTGTCTAACGAAGGAATTTGACCAGTCTACAATAAGCAAAAATTACGCCATATCTGCAGAAAAAAACCAATCCTTCCTTGTTTTCAGACTTATTCTTAATGGAGCGAGTACAGTAATCTGCCCTACGCACAAATACGCAAAATCTCCACCGAATATTTCTTGCGTTTTGCGCACCTGGAGATATACATTAAGAGGCCACATTTCTCCCCCGACAGCTTCGGCCCCATATATCTCCCTAGCGTTGGCCAAATATTGCGTTAACGAACACTCGGGTAGCCCATCCCTTAGGCATTTTTACGCGCGTAATGGCGTTGATGGCGTATAAATACAGTGGGACCGAAGGCCATCCTGACTTCCTTCCTTCATTTTTTTTCTTTCCCCTGCTGCTGCCCATCCCCGTTCCTCCCCAGAGAAGGTGATGAATCGGAGAGCCACTGGCCCCCCCAGTAATCCAGGTTGAACCCAAGCTGGTTCACAGATGTGCTTGAAAGAGATAACTGCCTTCATGTATACTCCAGGAAGATACCTGCCTTCATGTATACTCCAGGGAGTTAACTGCCTTCATCTATACTTCAGGGAGATAGCTGCCTTATGTATACTTCAGGGAGTTAACTGCCTTCATGTATACTGCAGGAAGATACCTGCCTTATGTATGCTCCAGGGATTTAACTGCCTTCATGTATATTCCAGGGAGATAACTGCCTTCATGTATACTTCAGGGAGTTAACTGCCTTCGTTTGTACTTCAGGGAGATGATATCCTTCTCACGTACTATGTTAATGGTTGTTGAAATGTGTGACTGGAGGTCAATTTCCATCAAAGATAATTCTCTCTCATGCTAGTTTAAGATAATATTCGAGAAATCAAGTCCATTGTATATCTAAACACTCCCGGAATAATTCAGTTTTGTAATTAATCTAATTAACCAGTTATTGTTTGCTCTGTACCACTTGATTATTCCTAGTGTTCCTTTCCTCTAATAGCGAATCTAGCATGGAATTAGTCGTCCCATTCCGTTGTTCCAGTCTGGAATTAGGTATATCCAGTAATAAGTCGGATATTCCGGTCTTAAGGGCTGGTAGTTTCAGTTTCTAATCGGTTAATGCGGTATGGTATTAGTGCGTCTAGTCCATGAGTGGCGGTTCCAGTTTCGGGTAGATCATTCCAGTACAGTGGCTCCAGTCCACGAGTGGCATTTACAGTGTGGGAGTGCTAAATCCAGTACGTTACTGGTGGACTCAGTTGGTAGTTAGGATCCCCCCCCCTTAAGTAAGTTATGGTTCCAGTCTATAACTGGAACTTGAAATATTATCCAGTAGACAGTTCCAGTCTGCGGGTATGGGTCTCGGTTCGACCTTAGAAGCTCTGGTCTGTAGTTTTGCAATCTTGCATCTCCAGCTTTGGTCCGTGGTTGGTGCACGTATCCCGTACTGGAGATGTCTAGTCCGTACGTGGTGCGTCCATCCTATGGCTAAGGGCTTCGGTCTGTTGATATTACTATCATCTCTGGTTCTTCAAGTCCAGTCATGTGATAGTGACTCTCGACGTGCGTCATTACCGCCGAGGGTTTGAAGTTCCAGGGAGCTCTTGGTGGTTTGTGTCCATGGTATCCAGGCTCATTTATGTTTGGTAGTTCTGTTCCTGGATTGGTACTTTGTCTGTGGTTGGAAGCCCCGGCTACTGGTTGTTAGATGGTTCGAGCTGTTCTTGTTACGACAGCCTTTTCTTGACGCTTGGTGTCCACACTGGAAGACCCTGTACTCTGCTCTTTGTTCCAGTTTTGATTTGTAACTGCAGTTCCAGCCAGAGATCGTCTTTGATCCTTTCATATCGAGGTTGATGAATCGGTGTTCATGGTCAGTTCATGTTTGGCTGCTGCAGATCCCTAGATGCTAATTCGAATCCCCAGATGGTCTTATCTCTGGTTGGCAGGTTGGAGTTTGTGGCTTATCTGAAGCTTGTAATACGTTATCTGTAGTGCCAGACCACGATTGGATCCCTTCTTGGTATTCGATAAATTGTTCTATTCAACTGTTGGTAATTTCAATCATTACGTGTAGGCCCAAAGTCCGAAATGAGTTATGGGTTGCAAGTCCAAGATGTGGTTGACAGTCTTATTCTACGTTTGGTGTTGGCACGCCATAACTGTCTCATTCCGTGGTTCACTGTTCCAGTCTGTGGTTCGACGTTCCAGACTGTAGCTGGTAGATCCAGGAGGTGGGTTGGTTTGCAGGATCGATCGATCCACATTTAGTTTGCCTAACTTATGGTGTGTCTTTCCAGTGTGTTGTTCTTAGTTCCGAACCATGATCGCCTGCATTAGGGTCTTTGCAATTCCCATTTTCAGAGAGCCTTGGTGCTTCGAATCCTTGACCAGAAGATTCATATTATAACTCCATACACTTTGATCACTCGTTTACAGACACCAGGACCAAGTAGATGTTTCTATTTTGATGACGTTTTTAGGGTACGGCTGTGTCATGAGAATCCTTTCAGCCAACCATGAGGTACTTGACAAACACACACACACACACACACACACACACACACACACACGAGAATGATAAATGAACTTTCACAGTCGAAAGGGAAAATAAAATATACGTAACCTTTAAAGAAAAAAAAAATGCTGTAATAATGGCCTTCGTGAAATAAGTCCTCATCGTCTCATTTCACTCTGGAAGCCATTAAAAAAATGAGGAAGTAGATTCCCTTCCTCCTTCAATATCTGGAAGTGTTTTCACCGAGGGGAAAAAGAATATTTGAATGTTGATTTAAATCTTTTTTTTTTTCCGAATGTCAAGCGGTGTTTCAACCCTTGGGCGAAGGCCTGGTAGTTCTAACAAGATCGTTCGACAATTCGAGTAATTAGGTAATTAATTACATGACACTTTAATGGGAACTTTCTTTGAGTATCTCTTCATTGCCACTCTATTTTTCAACAAACCATTTGTCGCTTTTTTTTTTTTGTATATTACGAGCTGGAATATTCGAAAGAGGGACGAAAAAAGTTAGATATTGAGGAAATTAGACTTCAGCTCCAAAACAGGGGCAGTATTTCAAACGGGGAAGTGACAGCGTTTAAAGAGGATGATTGAAACCATTTCCATTATGAATGTGAGGATCGGAATAGGTTGATAATGGAAGCGTTGATGACGGTTCGTAATGAAGACATGGAACTGAGGTTATAGGGAAGGTGATGTTTGTATTGGCTAAGCAGGGCGCGATCAGACGATTGCCACAATCAATGGTCATCTCATTAACTAATATATATATATATATATATATATATATATATATATATATATATATATATAAATATGATTGGGAATACCTGGTTTAAAAAGCGCGATATACATAAGTATACTTATGTAAGTAGGAGAGATGGCCAGAGAGCATTATTGGATTACGTGTTAATTGACAAGCGTGCGAAAGAGAGACTCTTGGATGTTAATGTGCTGAGAGGTGCAACTGGAGGGATGTCTGATCATTATCTTGTGGAGGCTAAGGTGAAGATTTGTATGGGTTTTCGGAAAAGAAGAGTGAATGTTGGGGTGAAGAGGGTGGTGAGAGTAAGTGAGCTTGGGAAGGAGACCTGTGTGAGGAAGTACCAGGAGAGACTGAGTACAGAATGGAAAAAGGTGAGAGCAATGGAAGTAAGGGGAGTGGGGGAGGAATGGGATGTATTTAGGGAATCAGTGATGGATTGCGCAAAAGATGCTTGTGGCATGAGAAGAGTGGGAGGTGGGTTGATTAGAAAGGGTAGTGAGTGGTGGGATGAAGAAGTAAGAGTATTAGTGAAAGAGAAGAGAGAGGCATTTGGACGATTTTTGCAGGGAAAAAATGCAATTGAGTGGGAGATGTATAAAAGAAAGAGACAGGAGGTCAAGAGAAAGGTGCAAGAGGTGAAAAAAAGGGCAAATGAGAGTTGGGGTGAGAGAGTATCATTAAATTTTAGGGAGAATAAAAAGATGTTCTGGAAGGAGGTAAATAAAGTGCGTAAGACAAGGGAGCAAATGGGAACTTCAGTGAAGGGCGCAAATGGGGAGGTGATAACAAGTAGTGGTGATGTGAGAAGGAGATGGAGTGAGTATTTTGAAGGTTTGTTGAATGTGTTTGATGATAGAGTGGCAGATATAGGGTGTTTTGGTCGAGGTGGTGTGCAAAGTGAGAGGGTTAGGGAAAATGATTTGTTAAACAGAGAAGAGGTAGTGAAAGCTTTGCGGAAGATGAAAGCCGGCAAGGCAGCAGGTTTGGATGGTATTGCAGTGGAATTTATTAAAAAAGGGGGTGACTGTATTGTTGACTGGTTGGTAAGGTTATTTAATGTATGTATGACTCATGGTGAGGTGCCTGAGGATTGGCGGAATGCGTGCATAGTGCCATTGTACAAAGGCAAAGGGGATAAGAGTGAGTGCTCAAATTACAGAGGTATAAGTTTGTTGAGTATTCCTGGTAAATTATATGGGAGGGTATTGATTGAGAGGGTGAAGGCATGTACAGAGCATCAGATTGGGGAAGAGCAGTGTGGTTTCAGAAGTGGTAGAGGATGTGTGGATCAGGTGTTTGCTTTGAAGAATGTATGTGAGAAATACTTAGAAAAGCAAATGGATTTGTATGTAGCATTTATGGATCTGGAGAAGGCATATGATAGAGTTGATAGAGATGCTCTGTGGAAGGTATTAAGAATATATGGTGTAGGAGGAAAGTTGTTAGAAGCAGTGAAAAGTTTTTATCGAGGATGTAAGGCATGTGTACGTGTAGGAAGAGAGGAAAGTGATTGGTTCTCAGTGAATGTAGGTTTGCGGCAGGGGTGTGTGATGTCTCCATGGTTGTTTAATTTGTTTATGGATGGGGTTGTTAGGGAGGTAAATGCAAGAGTTTTGGAAAGAGGGGCAAGTATGAAGTCTGTTGGGGATGAGAGAGCTTGGGAAGTGAGTCAGTTGTTGTTCGCTGATGATACAGCGCTGGTGGCTGATTCATGTGAGAAACTGCAGAAGCTGGTGACTGAGTTTGGTAAAGTGTGTGGAAGAAGAAAGTTAAGAGTAAATGTGAATAAGAGCAAGGTTATTAGGTACAGTAGGGTTGAGGGTCAAGTCAATTGGGAGGTGAGTTTGAATGGAGAAAAACTGGAGGAAGTGAAGTGTTTTAGATATCTGGGAGTGGATCTGGCAGCGGATGGAAACATGGAAGCGGAAGTGGATCATAGGGTGGGGGAGGGGGCGAAAATTCTGGGGGCCTTGAAGAATGTGTGGAAGTCGAGAACATTATCTCGGAAAGGAAAAATGGGTATGTTTGAAGGAATAGTGGTTCCAACAATGTTGTATGGTTGCGAGGCGTGGGCTATGGATAGAGTTGTGCGCAGGAGGATGGATGTGCTGGAAATGAGATGTTTGAGGACAATGTGTGGTGTGAGGTGGTTTGATCGAGTGAGTAACGTAAGGGTAAGAGAGATGTGTGGAAATAAAAAGAGCGTGGTTGAGAGAGCAGAAGAGGGTGTTTTGAAGTGGTTTGGGCACATGGAGAGAATGAGTGAGGAAAGATTGACCAAGAGGATATATGTGTCGGAGGTGGAGGGAACGAGGAGAAGAGGGAGACCAAATTGGAGGTGGAAAGATGGAGTGAAAAAGATTTTGTGTGATCGGGGCCTGAACATGCAGGAGGGTGAAAGGAGGGCAAGGAATAGAGTGAATTGGAGCGATGTGGTATACCGGGGTTGACGTGCTGTCAGTGGATTGAATATATATATATATATATATATAATCTTTCACACTATTCGCCATTTCCCGCGTTAGCGTGGTAGCGTTAAGAACAGAGGACTGGGCCTTTGAGGGAATATCCTCACCTGGCCCCCTTCTCTATTCCTTATTTTGGAAAAATCAAAAAAAAAAAAAAATAGAGAGGGGAGGATTTCCAGCCCGCCGCTCCCTCCCCTT
This sequence comes from Panulirus ornatus, assembly GCF_036320965.1. NCBI lineage: Eukaryota > Metazoa > Arthropoda > Malacostraca > Decapoda > Palinuridae > Panulirus > Panulirus ornatus. The sequence goes on from NC_092249.1 coordinate 8,149,198, forward strand.
TTAGTCGCCTTCTACGACACGCAGGGAATACGTAGGAAGTATTCTTTCTCCCCTATCCCCAGGTATAATATATATATATATATATATATATATATATATATATATATATATATATATATATATTGATAACCACTCAGGAGGAAAATAAAAAAGCAATAAGTACGTGCACATTCGTGTAATGTTCACATAGTCAGGGGAGATACAAGAATGAGATAGAAGACGTAGAACAGTCAGTTGATATACAAGGGAGAGACGTAGCTAAGACGCCATTGGTAAACAAGTGTTACCGGATGGTGGTGTTCGGTTTGGTAGTGTTCGGGTCTGGCATGATGCCTATCATAATATTCTAGTATCATGTGGACAGGAGAGGGAACTGTTTACAAATTATTCCTGCGACAAAAGCTATCCAATTTGTATAGACCTTCATTAATGTTAATGATACAATCTACTATGTATTAAGTGCGAGAATATTCAATTATATTTCTCGTGGGGAAGGAAGTAGTTAATAACTGAACTACCGTTACTCTAGTCAATACAGTGGTCATAATTCTAAACATGATTAGAGAAAGCATTTGATTCTTGCCCTGTTCTTATGCTATATTTATGTGGCTTAAGTGTAACATAAAGATCCTTACCATTGTATTAACTGGAGTAAGGCTAATTCGGTTATCCACCGTAATTTCTTTACCACGAGAGATATCATTGAATCTTTTCATACTGAAGACACAAAGGACTGTGAAGGTCTATAAAAACTGGATAGCTTTATCGTAAGAAATTTTCAAAAATAGTTTCATAACATCTATGTTACCAAACCCGGACTCCACCAACCCTAACACCACCATCCAGTATCTCTTGTTTACCCAATGGCGTCTTACCTACGTCTCTTCCATGTATTAGAACTGATGTTCTACGTCTTCTATCTCTTATCTTATCTCTTGACGATGTGATCATGACATAAAAGTGGCACTTATTTATCGTGTTTCATGGTCCTCGTGATTATCAGCATATATTAGAACACGCGTACGACTGGAACCTCTCGCAAGATGATATAACGTTGATCAAATATTGATTCGGGCCTCAATTGCCCGTACCGTCCCGGGTAATAAGAGAACAAAAGACAGCCACTGGTACATTACAGTGAGTCAAGAGGATAGATAGAAATAGCGAATGAGTCAATGAATGTTATCGTATCATTGCGTGGACTTGGGCGTATTTGGAGGTGACACGTACGTACAGAATGTTTAGCGGACAGTTAGTCTGCTGACGATTTGATACGCCATGATGTACGTAGAGCCACCGGAGGGGATGACCCTCCCACGGAGAGAGATGGATGGATTCATTAGACGTGTTCTTAAGGTGTGATGATGAGTCAGAATAGGTCGCTAAAGGAACGACTGGTGACCGTTCGTGTGTCAGGTCCGTGTATGAACGAAACCGTTAGAGAGGCGAGAGGAAATACGTTTGTGGTCCGAAATGCGTTTGTGGTCCTTGGTAAGAGGAGGTCGATCAGGCTCGAGAATCAGCCAGAAGACTAATGTCTAAACTTTTTTTTTGGGGGGTGAGACATTGTCCTGAGTCACTTTAAGAAGGAGGGTGAATAATCTTGCTCACTGGGTTTTGCAAGGGAAGGTGTTAGGAATGAATGAGTCCTTCCAAACACTCATTGCGCGAATCATCTATCCCCTTTAGTGGCTGAGGAGTATTGATACACTTCCTATCTAGTTAACACTCATCCAGCGAATCATCTATCCCTTTAGTGGCTCAGGAATATTGATACACTTCCTATCTAGTTTTCTATGCAGACGAGATATCATATAGCTCAAAAGAAAATAGAAAGAAAAAAACGCGATGTTGACATCACGAATTTTCTTGAATAACTCATTTGATGAGGTCGAGAATGGCTCGCGATGATTTACCTGGTTGACGACGACGATACAGAGAGAGAGAGAGAGAGAGGACTCCAGACATTGTTCACTGAATATTTCATAGCTTGACTGACTACCTAATCCTCAGGACCAGGTATATTGTATACATGCCGCCTGCTGCCGACTATATATATATATATATTCTTTTCGTTCTTTCATACTATTCACCATTTCCCGCGTTAGCGAGGTAGCGTTAAGAACAGAGGACTGGGCCTTTGAGGGAATATCCTCACCTGGCCCCCTTCTCTGTTCCTTCTTTTGGAATATTAAAAAGGAAAAAAAAACGAGAGGGAAGGATTTCCAGCCCCCCCGCTCCCTCCCCTTTTAGTCGCCTTCTACGACACGCAGGGAATACGTGGGAAGTATTCTTTCTCCCCTATATATATATATATATATATATATATATATATATATATATATATATATATATATATATATAATATTACTGTTGACTGCTTATAGAACGCAGTGTCTATCACACACATAAAAGAAACTGTCTTGTCTAAGATCGGCTGAGTTCTTGCCTCTGATTCCTGTATCCGGCTTGCTATTGACTGCCTACTGCCTGCTTTTTCACTGCTCTCTGCCACGTATCGATTACCTACTACCTCATTCTGGATTCCCACAACTTCTTACATCTACCCTGGACTCTATCGCACTTCACCAGCTCTCCCACAACTTCAACTGCTTCCTACCTGCTTACTGTCTCGAGACTCCTGCTCTCTGCTCTTCGTCTGCTGATGTCTGCTTAATACTCTCTAGCTGGCCTTTGGCACTCTACTACCCTTGTACTTATAACAGCTTATATTCTGCGTCCCGCTGAAATATCAACTGCTACTTACTAACTTCCACCCACTTAGGTAATTGCTACTAAAATAGAGTTGATGCTTTTCTCTACTTAAAGATGGATGCAGCAGACGTTTCGTATCACTTAAACTTCGTTTTA
>NC_092249.1:8157068-8217068 GCF_036320965.1 Panulirus ornatus
GGCACATGGAGAGGATGAGTGAGGAAAGATTGACCAAGAGGATATATGTGTCGGAGGTGGAGGGAACAAGGAGAAGAGGGAGACCAAATTGGAGGTGGAAAGATGGAGTGAAAAAGATTTTGTGTGATCGGGGCCTGAACATGCAGGAGGGTGAAAGGAGGGCAAGGAATAAAGTGAATTGGAGCGATGTGGTATACCGGGGCTGACGTGCTGTCAGTGGATTGAATCAAGGCATGTGAAGCGTCTGGGGCAAACCATGGAAAGCTGTGTAGGTATGTATATTTGCGTGTGTGGACGTATGTATATACATGTGTATGGGGGGGGGGGGGGTTGGGCCATTTCTTTCGTCTGTTTCCTTGCGCTACCTCGCAAACGCGGGAGACAGCGAAAAAAAAAAAAATATATATATATATATATATATATATATATATATATATATATATATATATATATATTCCTCTGAGTTCATGGGGAAAATGAAAACACGATAAGTTCCCAAGTGCACTTGTAATATTCACATCAGGGGAGATACAAGAAAGAAATATATTAATTATTATACAACGAAGAGACGTAGCTAGGACGCCATTTGGTAAACAAGTGATTGTTTACCAGCCAGGTATTCAGTTTATCGAGCAACCCTTAGAGAAGGATGAACACCTAGGTTGACTGTGAATCGTACCTGTTCGCTGGACTCGGGCAGCCCGAAAATGCCTCATGGTCAGCAACGCTGACCGCTACAATACTGTGATTATCTACGTAGTTCAAAGATTCAGCAACCATGATCATTATCTTTGTCCATTTTTGTGCATCTTGATGTGGACAATTTGGAGACCATGACGCATTCTGAGGCCACCTGAGGTCAAGCACCGCATAGGTTCGATTCCTGGTCTCGGAAGTCCGTCCAAAGTTCACCCAGCTGTTCATCCTCTCCTAGACGCTCGTCGAAAAATCATCTCGTTTCGACCATGATTGACTGGGCGATTTACATGATCTGTTTATTACGTCAGCCGTAAGTGCCAGTTTACAAAGGATCATTACGTTAGCCATAAGAACCAGTTACCAATATACTGCAAAAGTCGTGGCCAGCACACACACACACACACACACACACACACACACACACACACACACACACACACACACACTTCTTAGGAAGTCATAATCTGTATTGTGACCGAACCATCAGACGTGTCTGTCGCGAAGACTGGAATGAGGAATCGTAGAGTTGAAATGTCTGGTAACGAGCTTCGTTGCTCTTTCTCTTTCGATGGTCAATCCACCCAACCTACGTCGACACATTGGGGCAACTATGAGAAAAATATTTGACGATGTGAGCCTAAAGCATGTGTACTGAAGAGACGATATAGTGGTGTTCTCGATATATTCTCGACACAGTATTGGGTTCCAGTGTTACCTGGTCCGTCAATGTTATCGCAAAAGTACGGAGTGAAGATCTATTTCAGCTCTCCACTGCTTTATAAAGGCCACGTCTGCAGCGAGAGTGTATGTGGACTCCGAGCTATCCTCGACTCCTGAAGAAGGTGTTAGTGACTTTGAAGTTAATGGATACAGTAGTTCGACGTAGACGGCCTTGATGACCCTTGATGTTGATGGGCTTGAAACCCAACCAGCCAACCACCTTACTTAACCGTCAGCGTTAAAGACGAGAGTATAATGTCACTGTCTGTCTACTCCATAGAAAGTGGCCTAGTTTTTAGGGCATCGTGGTAGTATCTCTCCTAAGCCAACACTGTCATTTCCCAGCGACCAGACAACGCCACAAACACCATCAGGAGGGACACTAGATGATCCTACTGAGATGGCGCTAGAGATGATGATGTCTACCCATCCAACATGACCTGTGTTCACTGTATTGAAATGCTGTTGCTTGACCATAGGGACAACGATGGGTGACATTGATGACTACAGGCGTTCTAATTGTCATTCCTATTTCAAAGCTTATAGGAAGGCCTGAAAGTCCATCTTCCTCTTTCCAGAAGAGAGATTCAAGGAAGGAGTCCTTGTTCCAGCTAGCTGGACGCAAAGCTATGAATATCTATCCTTTGAAACTTAACTGGAAGGATAGGATCTGGGGGGTAGGAAGAATTCGGGTGTGCTGGAGAGTGTGTTTGGAGTGCGTTGATCGGGAGGAAGCTGAGGAAAAAGGACAAATGATTGACAAGTAATCGGTCCTACAGCTGAAGGGTACTCCATTTCCAGGCATTCCAGGACTTGAAGGCGTTCCAGAAGTCGAAGTGACAGCAGGAGACGCAAGACATAGGGAGGGCAGAGGAGCAGTCTGCAGTGCGTGCCAAGGGTCGATTTACTGACCGAATATAAATCATGATCCAGGATATCGCTGGATGGGCTGTGAAAATTGCGGCCTCTGGTATCACTTGTGCTGTGAGCTGTTAAGATTGGCTGTAGAATACATAACCTAGAGTATTGGAGAATAATGCTCTGAAGATGAATGAGTGTTTGCTTCTAAATTAGACAAGATAAACAGTATTTCTGACATAAGTATATGTGTTAAGATAAGCAGAATGGTACCGTGGAAATTATATCCAAACAAACCTACAAGAAACAGAAAGACTGAGACGCCAAGCTTTCGTCCATTCCTCATGACACCTAGGGCAAGTGGCTATACGTTATCAAGGTTGGGTCATATATACAGAGGCAAGACGGGACACACGGTAACTAGGGTCGGTGGCCTGAGTTTGATTCTGGATGAGCGAGAGAGAAGATCACACTGTCAAGCAGGGCAACCACGAGCAGATGAAACATCTAATATCCTCCAACAGCCAGGATTCGAACCCAGGACCTTTTGCGTGGTATTTGGGAACACTAACTACTTGGCTATTATCCCAAATACCACGCAAAAGTTCCTGGGTTCGAATGGCAGCTATTGGAGGGTTAAGTGTTTTATGAAAAAGTGTGCGTTCATATGCACTATATTCATATATATTGCCACCACTGGCTTCCCATTTCCATATTCCTTTACTCAGAAAAGTGACTAATGCTTAACCTGTAACACGAGCCTCCTCGTGTGGACCAATAAGCATTTCCTTTCTCCAATGTTCGCCTGCTTTTATGTACCCACTGATAAGCAGACTCATGATCCCTAAAGACCTTTTGGAATGTGAACCGAAACTAAGGTGACTTCTACATCCCTAAACTACGCCCAGCATATGACTGCTGATGTGATATATGATGACCCACGAGTCTTAGGAATATTATTATTCCACAGATAACATAATCGTGAAACAGTTTGGTTAACAACTAATCATATTAATCATCGTCATGGTTGTATTAGTCATGGATAGTAAGAGATTAGATTTTCTGATACAACCTCAACTCCTTTAAGAAAAATGTATTGGGATCCTCACACTATGTTTTGAAAGAGCCAAGGTCGTAGTGACTGGGAGAGACATGAGAGGGTAGAGAGTTCCCAAGTTTCCAGGTGTAGGAAAAGAAACAGATATCAAAACGGCCCACCCTTGAGTTGCCAATAGTGTTTTTAATCTTTTTCTAATGCAGTATGATCATGTACTGATCTCCAGTCACTACAAGCAGTGATATTTCCACCGCCCTTTTCATGTGCATTATTTTAGCAAGGTTTTTGGCTTATTCTTTCCCTGTTACTATCATCGCATTTTGCAACATTGCTTTCGGAATGCCGGCCAACCGCTCCGCATAGCGATGCCTCCAACAAACTCTTCTCAAATCAATCATCAGCAATCAGTCTATATTGCAGTATTTTCCTCTCAATCGTTCATCAATCACTACGCGCTCCAGTATTTCATCACGTTTTAACTGATTCCTTTATGCCGTATCGAATCCGACAACCTGTTCAGCCGTTCAATATGTTCAGATTTCACTCTAATTTTAAACAATTTTCCGCCACGTCAGATCACGAATAACCAGTCGCTATTTGGTACGTGAGCCTTCGACGCTTGATAAAACCCAGGTAGGATGAGGCGTCGAACTCTGGATAAAGTTGCTGTTCGCAAAGGCCTGAAGACACCCATGACTTGACCCACAAAGGAGTAGATGATGAACGGTGTATCTGCCACAACCCCCAACTCAGGCCGGTGATTTCATGAAACCAAATTTCGAGGGCAAGTGAATTCCCTAATCGACACCATCTTATTAACTCTCTCTCTCTCTCTCTCTCTCTCTCTCTCATGCCTTTTCCCAGCAACGATGACCTTGGCACTTTCTAAAGGACAGGGTTTTTCACTTCCTCCAAAATTCATAGATACATTTTTCTGTTTTATTTGTCCCTTTCATTAATCTCTTTATGTCAGTTATGTCCCGGCTTTGATTTGGACTTTTGTCCGTGACTGGAGCCAAAATACTTAAAAAAAAAGAAGAAAATAATTCAAGTGTTACCGGACTCCGCCTGCTTGAGGCTACCTCATCAGCTGAGTGCACCGCTGTTAGTGAAAACATGCCGTAAACAAGTTCCTCCTTCTGTGTGTGTAGTTATCTCTTTGATGATTGCTGTTGTATGCGACTTATTTCCATTTGAAAACTTCAGAAGAAATTAGTGACATAGAAAAATGGCCTTGTGGCCATCTTCCCAAGATTGTGGTGTTTTCCTTAATGAATTGAATAACATCCACCTCACAATCAAATTCAAACTGGAATGGGAAAAAGAAGGCAAACTGCCCTTTCTTGATGTGTGATGAATAGAGAGTCTGATCATTTGTACTTTAGACTTTATGGGAAGGCTGCCAAAGGGGACAGTGGTTGGTCTATACAGATTGGTGTTGGACGGCGGGACTCAAGTGTGATGTTGGGATTTAAATAACTTTGTTAAGTACTGGCACCTGATGAGGTGGACTGTCTCCACGAAACATGTCGTGCCACATGTATCGAAAAATTACATGTTAAATAGAATTGCATGAACTCCTACTGAAGATGATAGAAAGATAGTGTTAATGGGATGGCCTTGATTAGGGCCTCGGTTGCCCGTACCGTCTCAGCTAACATAGAAAAAAAAAAAGTCACAACCGCACAAAGTGAATATTTGCTCACTGTTTCAGAAAAGGATTGATGTTATGTTGTCTTTAGGATAATACAAATACGATTCTCATAGAAAGGAATTCAAATAGCGACACATCACTAGGATTTTTTTTTTTTTTTAGAGTACAAATTTTGAGATTAGTGTCGTAAAAGGATCATCTTTTTCTTTTTTACTGATTGGGAGAGATCAGAAATTTTGAGATTAGTGTCGTAAGAGCGAGAAGGCAAAATTACTCGAGTACAAATACCTGTAGACATTAAATGTAACTTGGGAGACGTAAATAATGTCATTCATAAAGCTTTCAGCGACAGTAATTGGTAAATCGTTCTGATTTTTTTTTTACAGTCCCGTTGTAGAAAAAGTACTTGTAAATCATTTGAGGTAAAACATCTGCCTTAGTTTCTATCCTTTAATGTGAGCGAATTGAACAAAGTCACTTTTCAGATTAAGATTATATAAGCCTTTAATAATCTTGAGTACCTGTATTGGATCATCTCTTAAACCTCTTATTTCGAAGCGACCTGACCAGCTCTTATAGGATTTGTTTCTCAGGCTCTGAATCCTCTGTAATCTCTCTCGTTTATATCTGTTATAAGTAGAAAGATTAAAACTGAATACAATTTTCAAGCGACGATTACTTTTTTTGAGACATGTATTCAAATCTCCTGCTTATCAGTCTTAGAATTTTCTTAGATCTTTTCTAATGTTTGCATTCATTCATCGCTTTCTTGGAAATAGTACATCAGAGATTCATGCACCTTAGTTTATTTTCTTCGTTTACCTTCTGGTAGATCAACTGAATTTTTATACTTTAGCTTGGTCACTCGTGTTTACTTCCGATGTGCACTTCCGTTGTTGAAGTTTATATCCCACTTGCGTTACCTCCAGCCCCAAGAAATTATTGACGTCACTCTGAAGTTGTAGAGGTTCAAGTCTTCGTTGTAGCCTCGTGTGTGCGAAATCCGAGAACTTGCAACGAAGCCCATCATCGATGTCAATGAAGCCCCATTATCGATGTAGGTGAGAAAAAGAACTGGTGCGAAGACTAATCCCTGTGGCACGCCACTTCCTACGTCTAACCATCGTTAACTTGACCGTTAAACACAGCTATTTGTAAACGTCCAGTCCCTCCGTTTTCCAGACAGCGCTGCTTCGTCCCACCTATACTACGTGTATGACCCAAATTTTTCTCATAATCTTTGATGCCGGATTTAAACGGATGCTTTCAGATAATCCGAACTGATTAAACTGCTTAATTTCGTCATATACGTTGATTAATCTCTAGAAAATAACGAAGCGGATTTGTCAGGCGTGAAGAATTACTGCAGCGAGAATCGTTGATGAAGTCGTGATCTTCTAAATGGTTCAGAATCTTCCCTCGAATGATAGTTCCCGTAAGTGTGCGAACTACCGACATTAAGTTAATTGGGCGATAATTCCTGGGGAGGAACTAGTTAGTTTAATGTGAACTTGTGTGATAAATTGGCAAACTTACAGCCCTATAGAACCTGTCCTGTAGCTAATGAGCTCGTGAGGGGAACCTTCAAGGACTTAACTCTCCAGCATTTCGATCCCTGCCATGCCTTAGGATAAAACTTACACCTGATCCTTCAGTCTCGCTTATCATAATCCAATAACTGATGTTTGTAGATCTTGATATAGTGAATCAATACGTCTTAGAATATTGTCTTCCATCACTGTGACTGGACCTTACACATAAGTTGTGTGTCTTCAGCGATAGATAGATATATAATCATTTGAAATCTTTGCCTTGTCTTCATTGTTTTGAACTAGATCACTATCCTTACGTAATTATTGGGTAAGTGGACTGGGTAATCGACTCCCTTGCTTGCTTGCTTTCTATCGAGACTCGTACCAGTAAGGTGCTTGTTAACAACAAGCAATTACTGTCCTTACAAAACTTATTTCAGCTGATGATAATAAGATTTAATTAGCATATACCGACCAATCCAATTGGTAATGTTTTACTTCTCTGTGTCGCGCCTCATTAGCAGATTCTGATATCCCTTCCGAACAGACGACGTCACTAGCCTTCAAGATATGCCATAACGAACACAATATCACGTCTTTTGTGCCTATATTTCCGTAGTTGTTTCTGTAAATCACTGGCCGGAGGCCAGTTTTGTATATATGGTCACTTTCTGCGATGAAAAGTGGCGGAAGAATGTGTCTTGAGATACGTCTGATGGAAGCTGTGCCGACCGCCGAGCCTTGTGTTTCGAGACGCTCCGAGGGGTCGGTACTGCTTCGAAGTCGTGTATCGGGACTTCGAATCTCAGGCGTGTCCCAGACTTGTGTTCGCTGCTGCACCAATCATAGTGACAGACCGTTCTTGTGTTAATGATATTAATTAACTTCACGCGTAAAGTATTCATAATCATTTCCATTTAGATTTACTTTTATCTGGATATAATGATTCATGGAAATCTTTGATAAGTTGGAAATCTATAAGCGTAAGTCGAAATGTCATGAATTTTGAGGGGCATTTTTTTTTTTCTTTTGCACATTAATTATTATACTGATATAATTCATTATTAGCATTTTTTTTTTTTTTAACTCGCGCGTTCTGGTAAGTATCTTGATTTAAATACAGTTGTCAATATGTTCTTAACACATTCATAGTACCCCATCATAATAGGTCGAGATTTATTCCATATTTTTAAATGAAAGAAAAAACTTTTCTCCTAAAATATGTATAAAAGTCTATCTAGATGTTTATGTCCAGAGGCTCAGATTGAACGTATGATAACTTTTGACAAATTATCTTAATAGATGAACAATGAGGCTTCCAAGTTTGTTTGGAGAACACACAGGAAATTGGAGGCTTTTTGCCAAACGCGATACGCTCCTGTGTGTGTGTGTGTGTGTGTGTGTGGTATACGATGGTCGGGTAGACGAACTGCTGAATGTAGTGGAATAGTTGACCTCTGGACTAAACTGAGGATCGTACAGTAATGTAGTTACCAACAGAATAATGAACACTGGTCGTTCGTAACGGTACTGTAAACACAAATGATATTCCACCTCTTCTCTGAATTGAGCTTTGGGTCATTTCATAAAAGTTATCCAGCCTTGTACAGTGCGAAGACAAAACAGATGTGAGATATTGCATTCACGGGCCGCTCCGGGTCGAGGGCATAGGTTCGAATCCTAGTGCTTGCATTCGGTCCACAATCAACTTAGCTGTTCATCCACTCCTTGGGTTTGATTGATGGAATGGGTACCTGGATCATATTAGGATATATATATATATATATATATATATATATATATATATATATATATATATATATATATATATATATATATATATATATATATATATATATATATATATAATCTATCGCTAATGGGATGGCCTTGATTAGGGCGACAGAAGCCTGTGTCGTCTCGGCTAACACAAAAGAAATTATGTAACCAAACCAGAACGGCTAACCAAGGCGATGGAAGCTCGTCAAATCAAGTGAGTCGAACGTGAAGACCTGAATCTGTCGAATTACCTCCTTGACTCTGACAAATCCAACGGCAAATACGGCACTCACTATGACAGATACATGGTACCATATCATTGCTTACGATCAAGTTTGCTTGCTATGTCTTTACTTGACATCTTCCGGTCATTTCCACTCCTTCCCTGCAAGTATCGTCCAGACGCCTCTCTTTCCTCTTTCACTAAAAACTTTACTTCTTCATCCCACCACTCACTACTCTCTCTAATCTGCTCACCTTCCCCCTTTCTCATGCCACATGCATCTCTTGCACATATCATCACCTTATATGACCTACGGAAGACTTATGCTCTGTCTAACGTAGACTTTACAGTTGGATCATATTCGCCCCAAAGATTCTGATCTGGGGTTACGTGCAAAAATCTTTGATTCGCTTCTTCGAAACTCCTCCATAACTGTTGCAGCAACTGAGCACAATGCCAAGGCTCTCATGTGTGATGGCGAGTTGAATGGGACTCACAGACAAGCCAGACGACTTTTTCTCAAACGTTGCCATCCGAACTCGAAGCCAATAAAAGGGTGTCGCATTTCACAAGAAACCAGTGATTGAACTGGGTCTTCGAAGGAGCCACACTGAAGTCATCATCATCTTTCATCCAGCCAGGAGCATCGACAACAGAAAATTGCCATCTTTACTATCATCAGAGCTCGAAACCAGGTCACTCAGCGACCAGGGGAGTGATCTATACATGACTTGAAAAGAGATTTGTACTAGAGGAAGCAAAGATTATAATCCTGGAGATGGAAAAAGTGTGGCCAAAAAGGGAAATTCCTCGAAGAGACGGATCGTGGCGCATTCACGGGCTTCCAGGGGTCGACGATCACGTTCGAATCTTTGATGCAGAATTTGGTCCTCAGTGAGCCAAGGTGTTCATCCTCACCTACTGGGGTTCAACAAAATGGGTACTTGGCATGGGCTAGGATATATATATATATATTATATATATATATATATATATATATATATATATATATATATATATATATATATATATATTTTTTTTTTTTTTTTCATACTATTCGCCATTTCCCGCGATAGCGGTGTAGCGTTAAGAACAGAGGACTGGGCCTTTGAGGGAATACCCTCACCTGGCCCTCTTCTCTGTTCCTTCTTTTGGAAAAAAAAACCGAGAGGGGAGGATATATATATATATATATATATATATATATATATATATATATATATATATATATATATATATATAGCTGTGCCGAAACAACCCTTTATAAAGCACTGCAGCAGTGCTGAAACAAACCCTTAACAAAGGCACAGAGCACTGCTGACACAACAACCTCACCAGCCCAGGCCACAGGGCACCAGGCATCGAAAACATCAGACAGAGATCACTGGGCAGTCCAAGAATTTGCTGCCGACCTCGCCTGCTCGCACTGTTGACCCTGGTAGGGGACTGAAATCCTTCGATCATCCGGGAGTCTCTCTCTTTCTTTCCCTCTCTCTCTCTCGCTCTCCCTCTGGCTTCCTCCCTCCCTCCCTCATCATCGCCTTATTTACCCCTCTCAAACACTCACTCCCACTCCCATTCGGCCGACTCTACTGACGATATGCGCCGATAAACAGAGATGGAAAGAGCAGGGGTAAGATGGAACGCGGCGTCTCAATCACTCCCAACGTACTTGACCTCTGAGATATTTGTGCGTCTGGATGTGTGACTAGGAGATGCTCGGGAGGCCCTGAAGTGTTGGCAGAGCCGAGGTGGAAGGAGGGACTTGCCGGGAAAGAGAAACGTGTCTTCATCACCCTGGCAAGAAATGTCGGGGGGGCGGGAGGAAGAGTGTAAATAATTTAGGTTGTGGCCTCCTTCTCCAGATGGGTTGGAGACATGGTCCACATCCATGACGGAGGGTGGAGCTGGTGACAAGACTCGTGTGTCTATTGTCCTATTTGATGCTGTCGTGTTTCTCTCTCTCTCTCTCTCTCTCTCTCTCTCTCTCTCTCTCTCTCTCTCTCTCTCTCCCTCCTCATCTTTCTTACTCTCAGGACGCCGAGTAAGAGCAAGACATGTAAAGATATTTACATATCTATATATCGCCGAACATTGTCATGAAAATGATCATCCCATAGATCTTGAAAATCCCGTTATTCTATGCCCCTCTGCTGATTATGCCACACGCAACGTCATTAAATCTGTGTTAATTGCTAATACCACGAACTTTTAATTTGCCCACAGGCAATTCTAAAGCCCATCCTAGCATTAATCAAATCATTGTGAGAGAATTGACAAACCACGAAAACATAGAAAAGTTATTCAAGACGCACCCAGCTACCCAGGTCAACCCCCGCCTTATTCACTCTCCCTTACAACGGTTACTGCCAGACAAATTTTAAGAACTCGGATGTGAAGTGCTGGGGGAATCAGTCGTAACGACAGATGGGGGTCACAAGGACAACATGGGTTGTTTGTGGCGGTTGTTGACGGTAGTCAAAAGACATGGGTCGTGTACCTGGATTGTAGATACAGGCTGAAGACATGGGTTGCATACGTTCGTTGAAGACATGAAGATCTTGGCTGGGTTGAATACATGGCAGGCATACCCAGGATGTATACAAAGACTGAAAGCATGAACCATACATGCGTATTATGGACAATGACTGTAGACGTGGGTTAATAGGCAGTGCATAGATCTAAAGACAGACAAGTTGCACGCATGGGCTGAAAGCAGACTAGGTGGGGTTCTTCGTCAAGAAAAAAAATGGTAAATTGAGTTTCCCGCTAAGTTACTACTCATGCTTAGGGTGTGTGAAGGAACTCACGTGAGTGCACTCCACTATCACATGCTCACCATCATCAAAAACTCCCCCAAAAAGAAAGAAAAAAAAAAATAAGGACTGTCGATATACAGTACTGAAGCATATCTTCGACATTAATGTTATCCTCTAAATGGAAATATATGTCGATACTTTTCTTCCTATGAGTGAAAACCTTTGATTAAATTGTTCGTCCGTCAATACAGATTAATGAGCTTAGACTAGATTCTGGGGAACAAATTACGTGGTCATCAAAATGTTGAAGCGATATTGCTCTCGTAAGGTCAACGCACTGGGTGAGGGTGTTGCTTACGTCGGGTCGACGCACCGGGCTGGCATTGTGACCTCGTGAGGTCAACGCACGAGGTGAGGGTGTTGCTTACGTGAGGTCAACGCACCAGGCTGGCATTGTGACCTCGTGAGGTCAACGCACGAGGTGAGGGTGTTGCTTACGTGAGGTCAACGCACCAGGCTGGCATTGTGACATCGTGAGGTCAACGCACGAGGTGAGGGTGTTGCTTACGTCGGGTCGACGCTCCAGGCTGGCATTGTAACCTCGTAAGGTCAACGCACGAGGTGAGGGTGGTGTTTACGTGAGGTCAACGCACCAGGCTGGCATTGTGACCTCGTAAGGTCAACGCACTGGGTGAGGGTGTTGCTTACGTGAGGTCATGCTTACGTGAGGTCAACGCACCAGGCTGGCATTGTGACCTCGTAAGGTGAACGCACTGGATGAAGGTGTTGATTACGTCGGGTCGAAGCACTGGCATTGTGACCTCGTAAGGTCAACGCACGAGGTGAGGGTGTTGCTTACGTCGGGTCGACGCACCGGGCTGGCATTGTGACCTCGTAAGGTCAACGCACGAGGTGAGGGTGTTGTTTACATGAGGTCAACGCACGAGGTGAGGGTGTTGCCTTCATGGGGTCGACGCACCGAGCGGGAATGGTGCACTCGCGAGGTCAACACATCAGGCGAGGAGGACTACCATCACGAGATCAGACCTTGAAACAAATACGTTCAGTTTTATGGCGTTTTTATATTCCTATGTGTGTGTGTGTGTGTGTGTGTGTGTGTGTGTGTGTGTGTGTGTGTGTGTGTGATCTGCTGGCGACCGATTTGCAACTACAAGAGCTTAACAAAACAAATGTGAAAAATTACTTCGTTATACCACGATTTACGCAGATTTTGAGCCTCTTTATCATATTTTTATAACGAAGTGTTTGATGTAGTTCTGATGTTACGTTAGATCCAAGGAAACAGCAGCAATAAGTGAATTATATACACGCGTTTGTTATAGAAGCTTTTGCCTTATACTGTCAATCAGTTCGAGGATCGCCCATATGGCCAATCAGCACTCCTCCTGTACAAAGAAGAATGTCATTGGTTGATTCCGTAGAAGGGTGGCATCTGATTCGTCAAATGTCTTCCCCTGGAGTAATACCGTTTTCTTTGTGTTCACTCGTGTCATAATTTTTCATTATATGACTGTATATCTCTTCTTGTGTACATTGTAGTAGGTATGTCTTACCTTCGTTTCTCTATCTGATCATATTTCATCGAAACTTCTCATGCGTCACTGATCTTCAATCAACAGTTTCATTTATATGTTTCGCCAAACCATAGCTTATAAACATTTTTTTTTTTCTTTCCTGCACCGTCCTCTTGCCCTTCTGCCGCTGTCTCTTGTACATCTTCCAGTCACACGCACTCCTTCCCTGCAGGTATCGACCATACGCCTTTCTTTTTCTCACATTAGAAACTTTTAATTTCTTGTCTCAAAACACGCTAACATTTCTCAAAAGTTCATGCCACACACTTCACCCACACGCTTAGGCAATACTTCCATTCCTTGTCCACTTTCCTAGTTTCGTTCAATTTCACCTTGTGCCTAATTATTTCCGCACGCAAACCTGTTTTCCAAGCAAACTTGCTCTCACCACCCTCATATCAGTATGGTGCTTCCTCTTCTTAAACAGCTAACCGTAATCTTTCGCCCTCACCTCCACCCGAAGTGATGAGACTGTCCGTTTCTGCACATATACACCCAAGATGTCTCCTTCATGCACGTCTGTCAGTCAGTACGTATCGCAGTGATGCACGTTGACCCAGCATGCCCCAGTGGGAGTCTATACATGTATATTTTTTGTATCAGTTGTTTCCAATCACTAAACCCTGTTTAAGCGTATGGTTCGCGAAGCTGCAAAATCTTCTCATATACACTGGTTATCCTATCTTTCCCAGTTATCCCCAGAACTGCCACATCACCCCCACCTCATGCATGCAGATTTTCCATGGCTAATAATCGATTCCTTGCATCAAAATTGCTGACACTCGTCCACCTCTCTTCGTCACTCCTATCGCTGTCAGATATATATAAGCAACAACAGTCATCCTCGTCTCGTTAACTACTTTCATTCTCACCCACTAATGACCTCGAGACTTCATAGACCACAGAGAAATTGCACCAACCCCTTAAGTAGGCCGTGCTGATAATCATCATGAAATGGCAACGCCTTTCAATAAACGTGCACTCTCTCAGGAGCTTTCGGTATTCATACGAGCCATATCAAAGAAAACATCCCAACATTTTGGATACGCTGATATTAATAATGAAAGGATCAATCGTTGCGCCCCATTTTTTTTTTTTTTGTACCAATTAATCAAATTCATAGAAAAAATCTGTTCCCCAAATGCATACTAATTAAAATTCCATATGAGTGATATTTTGGGACGTGATTAAACATTTGTCATGTTTGGGGTTATCACTCTCTGCACCACGGCCGATACTTCCGTTTGTCCCAGAGTAAGCTGCTGAATATCAACCATACGAGCACCAGCGGTAGCGTATACCAGAGTTCCTTCCAGAGCTGACATAACAAAGGCTTTCGTATCATGTGATCTGCGATAGGAATTATAGTCATACAAGTCAACGCACAATAAGGCTTTCATGTTCTTGATGTGGAAGAATTAGAGTGATAACATTTTGCGTATAATGCGTATAATCTTTATGTGTACAGCAGTCTCCATCGAGTGCTTGCGATCGCATACCCAACCCATTACGCGATCAGCCCAGAAATGATTCATCTTGATTCCTTTATGGCATTTGAATGGGCCTTAATAACCCCAAGGAAGCGAAGACAGTCCATCGATTTCCGGGGGATTCAATGAATACGAAGCGATGAATCCGTAATCAAAGTGAGTGTAGTTAGAGGTTGGCTGATGGGAGTCAGCTCCGAATTAGACTATGCAAATGTAATCGTAAGTTGACTCATGCATATGCAAAAACTGAATCATCGCCACCGACAAATCTCCCAAAACTTGAGTCCCTCCTGAAACTTCCATTGCCTCTACACACACACACACACACACACTCTCTCTCTCTCTCTCTCTCTCTCTCTCTCTCTCTCTCTCTCTCTCTCTCTCTCTCTCTCTCTCTCTCTCTCTCTCTCCTGCACTCTCCTGACGGTGAGTTGAAGGGTGTTTACCAGAGAGAGAGAGAGAGAGAGTGTGTGTGTGTGTGTGTGTGTGTGTGTGTGTGTGTGTGTGTGTGTGCGCGCGCGCGCCGACCTAACTACAGCAAGATAATGCCAAGCTGTCTGGCGCTTCCCGCACCCAACACACCTATCTCTTGATAGATAAGCCTGCGCCACTCACTTGCCTCCTGCGTTGCATTATCGCGCTGCTGTGTGTTCGTCTGGGAGAGAGAGAGAGAGAGAGAGAGAGAGAGAGAGAGAGAGAGAGAGAGAGAGAGAGAGAGAGAGAGAGAGAGAGAGAGAGAGGAAAGAGAGAGCAAAGACGAGTTCGAAAAGCATTTCATTTGAGCCATTTTTTTTATGCCTTGTAGATAAATACATCTTTTGCGTACAGTATAATTCCTCTGCTCTTTAGCTAGTTCAATATCCACATCTGTTGTCCAGAGAGAGAACCATGATTTACCTAAAGCTGAACAACCCTCTTGCTATTAATCAATCTATCATGTCTATTTCAAATGGTAACATGTATAAATTTTCTATTCATCGACGTTCATTCATTCGAATCCGGATTTTATTTGTTTTGGATCCAAGCGTTATCAGACTCCACCTGTAAAAGCAGCAGGCACCGAGATTTAAGAAATCGACCCTTGGCAAAACCGTATCATCGCCAAAGCAAGAGCGACTACAGTGGAGAGAGGGGGAAGGTAGATAAGAGATAAAATGAAACGATTTAACATAGGAAATCTGGAACTCGCTATTGAATATCTCTTCGTAGATGCACGGAGGTCTTGTACACCTTTCTGGTCCTCTGTCGTCTGACCATCGCTCTTGTGTTGTGATTAATAACTCGTATCTTCCCTCCCTCTCATCCCTCCCACACTATTCCTCCACACGTAATGCCCTACAGAGGTTCAGTCATTCGCATTTTCCAGCACTTGTGGCGACTGGACACCAGAGGTTCTCTGTCTGGGACGTGCGAGGCGCTAGTCCCTACTACCATGTCATAGGTCGTGGTAGGTAATTAGGAGCGACTCGAGAGAAGTAATTGTAGTTGCTAGAGGGATGTGATCGTAGTTGCTGGAGGTAGGTAATCGTAATTACTCGAGGCAGGTAATCGTAATTGCTCGAGGCAGGTAATTGTGATTACACGAGGTATGTAATCGTAATTACTCGAGGCAGGTAATCGTAATTGCTCGAGGCAGGTAATTGTGATTACCCGAGGTATGTAATCGTAATTATTCGAGGCAGGTAATCGTAATTGCTCGAAGCAGGTCATTGTGATTACCCGAGGTATGTAATCGTAATTACTCGAGGCAGGTAATCGTAATTGCTCGAGGCAGGTAATTGTGATTACCCGAGGTATGTAATCGTAATTACTCGAGGCAGGTAATCGTAATTGCTCGAGGCAGGTAGTTGTGATTACCCGAGGTTTGTGATCGTAATTACTCGAGGCAGGTAATCGTAATTGCTCGAGGCAGGTAATTGTGATTACCCGAGGTATGTAATCGTAATTAGTCGAGGCAGGTAATAGTAATTACTCGAGGCAGGTAATTGTGATTACCCGAGGTATGTAATCGTAGTTACTCGAGGCAGGTAATCGTAATTCCTTAAGATATGTAATCGAAATTACTCGAGGGAGGTAATCATAATTACTCAAGGCAGGTAATCGTAGTTACCCGACAGGTAATCGTAAATACTCGAGGTATGTAACCGTAGTTACAGTTAGTCACGGTAACGGTTACAGTCACGTGTGAAATAGATTTTGAAAAGATATCTACGTCTCGGCAAGTTAGACGATATCTTTTATTACCTAACATGTACTCGTGTCTTTAACGTAAGACTTGGCCAAGGTTAAAGAACTTAATTACCTTAAATTTCTACTCATTGGTACCCTTGGAAGTAACTCCCCCCACAAAAAAAAACATTTTAATTGAGACATCACATATAATTGGACCAACTATGTATGCTAATATCATGATTCCCTAATCAGGCCATCATCTACCTAATGGTTTAGACGAAGACCGAAAAAAGAATTAGAACATGGTACTGCATTCATTTAATTACTCTGATTTTCCTCATCAAACTCATTTGATTCGAACTGGATGACCTCATTTGCGGCATTGCTAACAGAACACACCCCACCCCACACCAGCTGTCTCCTCCTCACTCTTGAAAGGTAATTAAATTCCTTGACAATGATCATTACAGCAGTCGTGTGCAAGGAGGACCCTCGGCCACTGTGTGTACTGTGCGTGTTTACTAACCTCTGGCAGGTTCTGTGTTGTAAACCCTTCAGATTTATAGTCTCTTCTTAGGTTTGGTGTCGCACTTTACCCTGTGTGTGTGTGTGTGTGTGTGTGTGTGTCCCAGTAAAACGCTCATACACACACACACACACACACACACACACACACACACACACACACACACACACACACACACACACAGGCACGCACAGTAAGCCGAGGGTTCAGGAGTTGGACCAGAGACAATAAATTTAAGAGCAGTTTGAAATATGGCAGCCTCTTTTGTGCCTCCTTGACCTTAATTACTTTACATTGCCCGTTGTGGCCCACGCTGGGCTATGAGTTTATATATATATATATATATATATATATATATATATATATATATATATATATATATATATATATATATATATATATATATATATATTTATATATGTATATATATATACATAATTTTTTTTCGTAATATTCGCCATTTCCCGCATTAGCGAGATAGCGTTAAGAACAGAGGACTGAGCCGTTAAGGGAATATCCTCACGTGGCCCCCTTCTCAGTTCCTCTTTTGGAAAATGAAAAATCGAGAGGGGAGGATTTCCAGCCCCCCCGTTCCCTCTCCTTTTAGTCGCCTTCTACGACACGCAGGGAATACGTGGGAAGTATTCTTTCTCCCTTATCCCCTGGGATAAGGGGAGGGAGCGGGGGGCTGGAAATCCTCCCCTCGCGTTTTTTTTTTTTTTAATTAACCAAAAGAAAGAACAGAGGAGGGGGCCAGGAGAGGATATTTCCCCAAAGGCCCAGTCCTCTGTTCTGAACGCTACCTCGCTAACGCGGGAAATGGCGAATAATATGAAAGAAAAGAATAGAAAGATATATATGGAGGCGAAGGTGAAGATTTGTAGAGGTTTTCACAAAAGAAGAGAGAATGTTGGGCTGAAGAGAGTAGTGAGAGTAAGTGAGCTTGGAAAGAAGACTTGTGTGAGGAAGTACCATAAGAGACTGAGTACAGAATGGAGAAAGGTGAGAACAAATGACGTAAGGGGAGTGGGAGAGAAATGAGATGTATCTAGGGAAGCAGTGATGGCTTGCGCAAAAGATGCTTGTGGCATGAAAAGCGTGGGAGGTGGTCAGATTAGAAAGGGTAGTGAATGGTGGGATGAAGCAGTAAGATTATTAGTGAAAGAGAAGAGAGAGGCATTTGGACGATTTTTGCAGGGAAACAATGCAAATGACTGGGATATGTATAAAAGAAAGAGTCAGAAGGTCAAGAGAAAGGTGCAAGAGGTGAAAAAGAGGGCAAATGAGAATTGGAGTGAGGGAGTATCATTAACTTTCAGGGAGAATAAAAAGATGTTTTGGAAGGAGGTAAATAAAGTGCGTAAGACAAGAGAACAAATGGGAACATCAGTGAAGAGGGCTAATGGGGAGGTGATAACAAGCAGTGGTAATGTGAGAAGGAGATGGAGTGAGCATTTCGAAGGTTTGTTGAATGTGTTTGATGATAGAGTGGCAGATATAGGGTGTTTTGGTCGAGGTGGTGTGCAAAGTGAGAGTGTTCGGGAGAATGATTTGGTGTATAGAGAAGTACTGAAAGCTTTGCGGAAGATGAAACCCGGCAAGGCAGCGGGTTTGGATGGTGCTGCCGTGAAATTTATGAAAAACGAGGGTGACTGTATTGTTGACTGGTTGGTAAGGTTATTTAATGTATGTATGACTCATGGTGGGGTGCCTGAGGATTGGCGGAATGCTTGCATAGTGCTATCGTACAAAGGGAAAGGGGAGAAAAGTGAGGGCTCAAATTCCAAAGGTATAAGTTTGTTGAGCATTCCTGGGAAATGAAATGGGAGGGTATTGATTGAGAGGGTGAAGGCATGTACAGAGCATCAGATTGGGGAAGAGCAGTGTGGCTTCAGAAGTGGTTGAGGATGTGTGGATTAGGTGTTTGCTTTGAAGAATGTATGTGAGAAATACGTAGAAAAGCAAATGGATTTGTATGTAGCACTTATGGATCTCGAGAAGGCATATGATTAGAGTTGATAGAGATGCTCTGTGGAAGATATTAAGAATATATGGTGTGGGAGGCAAGTTGTTAGAAGCAGTGAAAAGTTTTTATCGAGGAAGTAAGGCATGTGTACGAGTAGGAAGAGAGTAAAGTGTTTGGTTCTTAGTGAATGTTGGTTTGCGGCAGGGTTGTGTGATGTCTCCATGGTTGTTTGAATTGTTTATGGATGGGGTTGTTAGGGAGGTGAATGCAAGGGTTTTGAAAAGAGGGCCAAGTATGCAGTCTGTTGTGGATGAGAGAGCTTGTCAAGTGAGTCAGTTGTTGTTCGCTGATGATACAACGCTGGTGGCTGATTCGGGTGAGAAACCGCAGAAGCTGATGACTGAGTTTGGTAAAGTGTGTGAAAGAAGAAAGCTGAGAGTGAATGTGAATAAGAGCAAGGTTATTAGGTACAATAGTGTTGAGGGACAAGTCAGTTGGGAGGTAAGTTTGAATGGAGAAAAATTGGAGGAAGTAAAGTGTTTTAGGTATCTGGGAGTGGATTTGGCAGCGGATGGAACCATGGAACCGGAAATGAATCATAGGGTGGGGAAGGGACAAAAGTTCTGGAAGCGTTGAAGAATGTGTGGAAGTCGAGAACATTATCTCGGAAAGCAAAAATGGGTATGTTTGGATGAATAGTGGTTCCAACAATGGTATATGGTTGCGTGGGCTATAGATAGAGTTGTGCGGAGGAGGGTGGATGTGCTGGAAATGAGATGTTTGAGGATATGTGGTGTGAGTTGGTTTGATCGAGTAAGTAATGTAAGGGTAAGAGAGATGTGTGGTAATAAAAAGAGTGCGGTTGAGAGAGCAGAAGAGGGTGTTTTGAAATGGTTTGGTCACATGGAGAGAATGAGTGAGGAAAGATTGACAGAGAGAATATATGTGTCAGAGGTGGAGGGAATGAAGTGAAGTGGGAGACCAAATTGGAGGTGGAAAGATGGAGTGAAAAAGATTTTGAGTGATTGGGGTCTGAACATGCAGGAGAGTGAAAGGCGTGCAAGGAAGAGTGAATTGGAACGATGTGGTATACCGGGGTCGACGTGCTGTCAATGGATTGAACCATGGCATTTGAAGCGTCTGGGGTAAACCATGGAAAGTTTTGTGCAGCCTGGATGTGGAAAGGTAGCTGGTGTTTCGATGCATTATACATGACAGACAGAGACTGAGTGTGAACGAATGTGGCCTTTGTTGTCCTTTCCTAGCGATACCTTGCGCACAAGTTGGGGGGGGGGGGGTGTCATTTCATGTGTGGCGGGGTGGCGACGGGAATGAATAAGGGCAGACAGTATGAATTATGTACATGTGTACATATGTATATGTCTGTGTGTGTATATGTATGTATACGTAGAGATGTATAGGTATGTATATGTGCATGTGTGGATGTGTATGTATATACATGTGTGTGTGTGGGTGGGTTGGGCCATTCTTTCGTCTGTTTCCTTGCTCTACCTCGCTAACGCGGGAGACAGCGACAAAGTATAATACATATATATATATATATATATATATATATATATATATATATATATATATATATATATATATATATATATATATATATGGTTGTTTAATTTGTTTATGGATGGGGTGGTTAGGGAGGTGAATGCAAGAGTTTTGGAAAGAGGGGCAAGTATGAAGTCTGTTGGGGATGAGAGAGCTTGGGAAGTGAGTCAGTTGTTGTTCGCTGATGATACAGCGCTGGTGGCTGATTCATGTGAGAAACTGCAGAAGCTGGTGACTGAGTTTGGTAGAGTGTGTGAAAGAAGAAAGTTAAGAGTAAATGTAAATAAGAGCAAGGTTATTAGGTACAGTAGGGTTGAGGGTCAAGTCAATTGGGAGGTGAGTTTGAATGGAGAAAAACTGGAGGAAGTGAAGTGTTTTAGATATCTGGGAGTGGATCTGGCAGCGGATGGAACCATGGAAGCGGAAGTGGATCATAGGGTGGGGGAGGGGGCGAAAATTCTGGGAGCCTTGAAGAATGTGTGGAAGTCGAGAACATTATCTCGGAAAGGAAAAATGGGTATGTTTAAAGGAATAGTGGTTCCAACAATGTTGTATGGTTGCGAGGCGTGGGCCATGGATAGAGTTGTGCGCAGGAGGATGGATGTGCTGGAAATGAGATGTTTGAGGACAATGTGTGGTGTGAGGTGGTTTGATCGAGTAAGTAACGTAAGGGTAAGAGAGATGTGTGGAATCAAAAAGAGCGTGGTTGAGAGAGCAGAAGAGGGTGTTTTGAAATGGTTCGGGCACATGGAGAGAATGAGTGAGGAAAGATTGACCAAGAGAATATATGTGTCGGAGGTGGAGGGAACGAGGAGAAGAGGGAGACCAGATTGTAGGTGGAAAGATGGAGTGAAAAAGATTTTGTGTGATCGGGGCCTGAACATGCAGGAGGGTGAAAGGAGGGCAAGGAATAGAGTGAATTGGAGCGATGTGGTATACCGGGGTTGACGTGCTGTCAGTGGATTGAATCAAGGCATGTGAAGCGTCTGGGGTAAACCATGGAAAGCTGTGTAGGTATGTATATTTGCGTGTGTGGACGTATGTATATACATGTGTATGGGGGTGGGTTGGGCCATTTCTTTCGTCTGTTTCCTTGCGCTACCTCGCAAACGCGGGAGACAGCGACAAAACAAAAAAAAAAATATATATATATATATATATATATATATATATATATATATATATATATATATATATATATATATATATATACACACACACACACACACACACCTTCCATGTATCAAGTTGGCATTTATTCATTTATGAATGAACTTTACTAAGGAAGACGAGAGGATGAATAGCTCAATTGCCTGTGTTTAGATTCCCCGATCCAATATTCGGACGCAGGCCCTTGTGCTTCAGATCCAGCAACTCTAACCACAACTCCTCGCCCCCTTTTTTTCACTTGTTATCGTGAAGTGATCCTAAGTTCTATGTCGGCTTGTGGTGTATCCCACAATCACTAGTTATGGTTAAGTAATGAAGGAAGGGAATTGCAAGCCTATCTAAGGAGTATGAAGATGCGATTCTACACCACACTCACGTTACACTCACTGGAACACATCCCACCGAAGTCCACTCGCGTAGCCCCTGGCATGAATTACTTCGCTTCTGCGCTTCGTTATTACCTACGTTAACCTTCAGTATCCTTCAGCCGTTTTAAGAGAAACTGTTAGATAAATCGGTGTTTCAAGTTTCTTAACCGATGCCATGGTTGCTTCATCGGGCGGCAGCTGTTAGTACTGCTGTCTGTGACCTCCCGCCCATTGGCAGCAGAGTCGGGCGGGAAACTTAAGACTGAACCAGAAAAAAAAAGAATCATAGTAAGATTTAGAAAGCATTCGAACTCCTACCTTCTCGAGTCTTTCCCGACAACTACAAATTAATTCTCATTGAGGAAAAGGCAGATATTCATCTTCCTCCAAAATTCTTAAGGCATTTGTCCCATTCTCTTTTTCATTTCACCTTAATCCCATTTTTCCGTTGCATTTAATGTCTGGGATCCTGTATTGACTTTCGTCTGTGACTGGAACCTTAAGAAAGTGGGAGAAGGCTAATTTTTTTTTCTTTTTTTAGCAGATCACTACCAGTATTAGACCCAGGACCCAAAAAATCGAAGCAATATCTCTTATTAGATTTCCGATACCTGGGAGACCGCTGCCGCTGTGTGCTCAAGGAGGTAAAGAAAGAAAAAAGAAGAATAGAACTTAAACATTCTGGCTTGAAATGATCTTGGAGCCGTTGGTTACAAAAAGCCTGCTACAATATGCTGTTCACAGGCAATCCATAAACCACTACTTGTCTGCCTTTACTGCCTACTCACACACACACACACACACACACACACACACACACACACACATATATATATATATATATATATATGTATATATATATATATATATATATATATATATATATATATATATATATATATATATATATATATATATATATATATATATATATATTTTCATATTATTCACCATTTCCTGCGTTAGCGAGGTAGCGTTAAGGACAGAGGACTGAGCCTTTGAGGGAATATCTTTACTTAGCCCCCTTCTCTGTTCCTTCTTTTGGAAAATTAAAAACGAAAGGAGAGGGTTTCCAGTCCCCCGCTCCCCTCCTTTAAATCGCCCTCTACGACACGCAGGGAATACGTGGGAAGTATTTCTTCTCCCTTATGATGTGTATATATATATATATATATATATATATATATATATATATATATATATATATATATATATATATATATATATATATATATATACAAATAATCGTCCCTAATAGGGAGATGACTATTCGATTACAAGTAATGGAGTACCCTTCGTCTCACGTCCATGGGCAACGGGGTCTAGACCGTTCAAATTCCATCAGTCTCAGGTACAAGTTTCACATGGCTCTATTCTCCCTTCCTTTTCACATATCCAACACCTTTTCACATATCCAACAATTCCCAACACCCTATTTCCCCCCCCCTGTCTTGCTCCCATCTTCCCTATATTTTTTCCCCACATTTCCCTTGTATTTTCGCCCTGCTGCCTCCTCACTTTCGTTCAATCCAAGACCAACTCCCACCTCACCTTCAGCTGTTTCTTGCCCCACCTCCGTCTCCCTCAGGCTAGAGTGAGATATGAGGGTCTCCCCAGCGCCCACACTTCACAGCTGCTGCTCTCTGCCCAAAACCCCGATAGTTAAACCATCCATCTTGAACTTCAACACTCCCCACTCGAAACCCGGGAACCCCGAGTCTTCCTCGTCCCTTTGTTCATTCCTGAAGTAATTCGTCAGAGAGACAGACCAAAGCTGGCAACCTGTGTCGGATTTTGGTTTTGTATATATATTCTGTAATTTATCTTTCTCTCCTTATGCTATTCTTATCATGGATTTTCTATTTGACAATGATGGATGTGACCGCAGGGGATATATATATATATATATATATATATATATATATATATATATATATATATATATATATATATATATATATATATATATATTATATACACACACATAAATACAGTACATATGAACGAACACTTTTGTAGAACGCATAATGCCCACCATCAGCAAAAGATTCGAACCTTTCAGCATTTGCCTGGTAGCTGGGTATACGTAGACGAATGGCCAGCGTACCCAGCTTCCACGTAAATGATAGAAGGTTCGAAACCTTACTGCTGGAGAGCATGATGTGATATATAGCTATAAGCAGAAAAAGCTAAATGCTTCAAATTTTAAGTTGAGCTTGCTATGTAATACATTTGGACAAAAACTACGTATCAAGTATCACATGAGTGATTTCTTAGTCATCTGAATAAGTTTGACGTCAAACCATTGTTCCTGTTTCTTTGTATTTTATAAAATTTTAACCATATTACTGAACAAAGGGCTTTGGGTTTATATATATATATATATATATATATATATATATATATATATATATATATATATATATATATATATATATATATATACATATATATACATATATATATTGAAAAATATCACAACGGAACGCATGATCAAGTATATTTCTTTACGTCTACGGGGAAATGAACCATGATAAGTTCCCAGGTGCACTTTCGTGTAATGATAACATGATCAGGGGAGACACAAGAGAGAAATATAACAGTCAGTTCACATGCAACTAAGAGACGTAGCTAGGACGCCATTTGGTAACCAAGTGACTTGTTTACCAAATGGCGTCCTAGCTACGTCTCTTAGTTGTATATCAACTGACTGTTATATTTGTCTCTTGTATCTCCCCTGATGAAGTGATTATGACACGAAAGTGCACTTGGGATATCTCTTTCTTCATCTGTTTATACGAAGCGAAGGAGCTTGGGGTTTCAAGATATGTGCACCAGGACAGACGTATGGCTAATGGAGTGTCGCTCAGGGTTAGGGCGTGCGTGTCACGCTGGTCTTCTCAACGTGATTAGCTCAGACTTGTGGCTTCATTATTGGCACTATAGAATATTGATCCACGAGGCACAATTCACTGCCCTGGCTTTATACGTATGGAGTTTCTGACTAAAGGAGTAGTATTCTTACTTGTTTCCGTATGTAATATATATATATATATATGTAATATGTAATATATATATATATATATATATATATATATATATATATATATATATATATATATATATATATATATATATTTTCCTATGAGTCCACGGGGAAAATGAAACACGATAAGTTCCCAAGTGCACTTTCGTGTAATAATCACATCATCAGGGGAGACACAAGAGAGAAATATGACAGTCAGCTCCCTGCTCCCTCTCCTTTTATTCGCCTTCTACGACACTCGGGGAATACGTGGGAAATATTCTTTCTCCCCATATATATATATATATATATATATATATATATATATATATATATATATATATATATATAGATATATATATATA
Organism: Panulirus ornatus; assembly: GCF_036320965.1. NCBI lineage: Eukaryota > Metazoa > Arthropoda > Malacostraca > Decapoda > Palinuridae > Panulirus > Panulirus ornatus. The sequence goes on from NC_092249.1 coordinate 8,182,593, forward strand.
TATATATATATATATATATATATATACACATATCTTGAGCTGAACCTCTGGCAACGGGTCGGGTAAGATTGTCACCCATGTATTAGACTAACTTAAGAGCGTGTCTAGGTCCCCTTGTAGGATCATGCAATCGTTTACGTCTTCATCACTACTCTGGTATCATCTGCAAACATAGCCAGGTCAGGAATACTGTCCAGGGTATTCATTGACAGATGTGTATGTCTTGTGTGTGTGTGTGTGTGTGTGTGTGTGTGTGTGTGTGTGTGTGTGTGATTACCCACCAACCCTGTAGCCACCACACGCTGCCACCCACAAACCTTATACCTTCCAGACTCTCCACCCTCCACCCCTGTAGCCTCCAGACCCTGCTACCCACCACCCTTGTAGCCTCCACACCCTGCCACAGAATGAGAGGCATCAGCTGACATGGGGACCACTGCCCTTGCCTTATTCGTCTTCATTCCTTTAATCTTCAGAGCCATTCACATGTATTCAGATATTTTCAGAAGAGATAAGAAATACGCATGATATCCAGTGAAATCCCCTGTACCATAATGGAGGGCAGAAAATACTGAGGATATAAAAAAATTCTACAATATTTATATACATATATATATATATATATATATATATATATATATATATATATATATATATATATATATATATATATATATATATATATATATATGTCTCCCGGGTTTAGCGAGGTAGCGCAAGGAAACAGACGAAAGAATGGCCCAACCCACCCACATACACATATATATGCATACACGTCCACACACGCAAATATACATACCTATACATCTCAACGTATACATATATATACACACACAGACATATACATATATACACATATACATAATTCATACTGCCTTTATTCATTCCCATCGCCACCTCTCCACACATGAAATAACAACCCCTCCCCCCTCATGTGTGCGAGGTAGCGCTAGGAAAAGACAACAAAGGCCACATTCGTTCACACTCAGTCTCTAGCTGTCATGTAATAATGCACCGAAACCTCAACTCCCTTTCCACATCCAGGCCCCACACACCTTTCCATGGTTTACCACAGACGCTTCACATGCCCTGGTTCAATTCATTGACAGCACGTCGACCCCGGTATACCACATCGTTCCAATTCACTATATTCCTTGCACCATTTCAAAATACCCTCTTCTGCTCTCTCGACCACACTCTTTTCATTACCACGCATCTCTCTTACCCTATTATTACTTACTCGATCAAACCACCCCACACCTCATATTGTCCTTAAACATCTCATTTCCAGCACATCCACCCTCCTGCGCACAACTCTATCCATAGCCCACGCCTCGCAACCATATAACATTATTGGAGCCGCTATTCCTTCAAACATACCCATTTTTGCTTTCCGAGATAATGTTCTCGACTTCCACACATTCTTCAACGCTCCCAGAACTTTCGCCCCCTCCCCCATCCTATGATTCACATCTGCTTCCATGGTTCCATCCGCTGCCAAATCCACTCGCCGATATCTAAAACACTTAACTTACTCCAAATTTTCTCCATTCAAACTTACCTCCCAGTTGACTTGACCCTCAACCCTACTGTACCTAATAACCTTGCTCTTATGTACATTTACTCTCAGCATTCTTCTTTCACACACTTTACCAAACTCAGTCACCAGCTTCTAAAGTTTCTCACATGTATCAGCCTCCAGCGCTGTATCATCAGCGAACAACAACTGACTCACTTCCCAAGCTCTCTCATCCAGAACAGACTGCATACTTGCCCCTCTTTCCAAAACTCTTGCATTCACCTCCGTAACAACCCCATCCATAAACAAATTAAACGACCATGGAGACATCACACACCCCTGCCGCAAACCTACATTCACTGAGAATCAATCACTTTCCTCTCTCCCTACACGTACACATGCCTTACATCCTCGATAAAAACGTTTCACTGCTTCTAAAAACTTATCTCCCACACCATATATTCTTAATACCTTCCACAGAGCATCTTTATCAACTCTATCATATGCCTTCTCCAGATCCATAAATGCTACATACAAATCCATTAGCTTTTCTAAGTATTTCTCCCATACATTCTTCAAAGCAAACACCTGATCCACACATCCTCTACCACTTCTGAAACCACACTGCTCTTGCACAATCTGATGCTCTCTGCATGCCTTCACCCTCAATCAATACCCTCCCATATAATTTCCCAGGAATACTCAACAAACTTATACCTCTGAAATTTGAGCACTCACTTTTATCCCCTTTGCCTTTGTACAGTGGCACTATGCAAGCATTCCGCCAGTCCTCAGGCACCTCACCATGAGTCATACATACATTAAATAACCTTACTAACCAGTCAACAATACAGTCACCCCCTTTTTAATAAATTTCACTGCAATACCATCCAAACCCGCTGCCTTGCCGGCTTTCATCTTCCGCAAAGCTTTTACTACCTCTCCTCTGTTTACCAAATCATTTTCATTAACCCTCTCACTTTGCACACCACCTCGACCAAAACACCCTATATCTGCCACTCTATCATCAACCACGTTCAACAAACCCTCAAAATACTCACTCCATCTCCTTCTCACATCACCACTACTTGTTATGATTTCCCCATTAGCCCCCTTCACTGAAGTTCCCATTTGTTCCCTTATCTTACGCACTTTATTTACCTCCTTCCAAAACATGTTTTTATTCTCCCTAAAATTTAATGATACTCTCTCACCCCAACTCTCATTTGCCCTCTTTTTCACCTCTTGCACCTTTCTCTTGACCTCTTGCCTCTTTCTTTTATACATCTCCCACTCATTTGCGCAAGCCATCACTACTTCCTTAAATACATCCCATTCCTCCCCCACTCCCCTTACGTCCTTTGTTCTCACCTTTTTCCATTCTGTACTCAGTCTCTCCCTATACTTCCTCACACAAGTCTCCCTCCCAATCTCACTTACTCTCACCACACTTTTCACCCCAACATTCTCTCTTTTTTTTCTGAAAATTTTTACATATCTTCACCTTCGCCTCCACAAGATATCGATCAGACATCCCTCCAGTTGCACCTCTCAGCACATTAACATCCAAAAGTCTCTTTCGTGCGCCTGTATATATATATATATATATATATATATATATATATATATATATATATATATATATATATATATATATATATATATATATATATGTGTGTGTGTGTGTATGTATATATATATTTGGATGCATGGAATTGATGATAAACTCTTGGCTTTAGGGATTCCAACCCAGTTGTTAGCGTACTTCCAGACGGTAGGAACGAATTCGAATCCTAGACGTCCACAGTAAATGGTTATCATGTATATGCATATCTATCTAACTGTCGATAGATAGATAGATGTATCAGTCCGATAATGTAAGTCTTCCTGTCTACATAGGTTCCAATCCTGTCTTTCTTCCCCTAAATAAGCGACCTTCGAGAGAGGCGATACTTGATATGTGATATGAACTTCGGAGTGGTGTTGTCCTGTGGAGTCTTGTAGTATCCCGTCTGGCAGAGAAAACAGGACAAGACAGTTGTCTACCTCGGGCGCTCCTACGCAGGGAACCAGACACTTCTTGACTCCGTTGTACGTCCTTGTCGTCAAGGGCGTCTTGTATCTTAACACTTTCTTACTGTTGTCCCCCATTTCACTGGGGAATTTATGGAGGCATGAGAGAATCGCTCTAGCCTAGGAGAAAATGTCAGATCAAGTCTCCCCTAACATCTGACGATACAAAATGTAACTTTTGAATTATTGCCTCAGAATTTTTTTTGATTTCTTGCCAAGCTTGTACAGTAAAGAGACCAGGGTGTTCAACGTAATTTCAGTAATGATTAATATATGTCATCTTGAGAGATAATCTGTGCTTAAAGAGACAAAGCATTGCATAAACATTATCAACAATTTCTTTTGACAAATATAAAAAATTAGACTCGCCCACGTATTTCGAAAACATTGAGTCTTTTCAAGTTCCTGCAGATATAGAAATTAAGAGAATATTATCTGTTGTCTTATCAGGTTATCTTCTGTTTCCGTCCATAATGTACATGATTTGACCAAAGGGAACATATAACAAACTTCCTGGTTTTCGAACTCTCATAATCTCAAACCCCGAAAGGTGAAGCGTTCAAATTTGGCCTCTATATATATATATATATATATATATATATATATATATATATATATATATATATATATATATATATATATATATATATATATATCTTTTCTTTTAAACTATTCGCCATTTCCCGCGTTAGCGAGGTAGCGTTAGGAACAGAGGACTGAGCCTTTTTTGGAATATCCTCACCTGGCCCCCTCTGTTCCTTCTTTTGGAAAATTGAAAAAAAAAAAAAAAAAACGAGAGGGGAGGATTTCCAGCCCCCCGCCCCCTCCCCTTTTAGTCGCCTTCTACGACACGCAGGGAATACGTGGGAAGTATTCTTAATCCCCTATCCCCAGGGATAACATACATACATATATATATATATATATATATATATATATATATATATATATATATATATATATATATATATATATATATAGCCTAACAATGTACTTTAGCTGTTTCACTCTGTTTATTGCTTCATTGAGCTAGATGACCTTGCTTTTTCTATGCGTGTGTGTGTTTTGGGTTGCATTATATGGATCCGTTCGATTATCATTTCTTTTACGTCACCCCTGAAGTCCGTATTCTTCCATATTTACTCCTTTTAAATGTCATAGAACATGGCATTTTCTTATCCTGACAAAATATCTTATATTTCAGATAATGGACTATTTTTTTCGCTCATTCTTTGCTCCATAATGGAACAATTTAACGTTCTTGTTCTTTCATACTTTGTTCGATAATTATTTATGGCCTTTTTTCCATTAAATGGACAACTTCTGTTGGACAAAAATGGTCCTAGTTCTGCCATCGACTTCGTTATACGTGTCACTGTATCTTATGATACGCCATTCTACATGTTAAAATTTTTTTCTCGTTCTTATGTGATATTCTGATATTATGTTCACAGATAATGCCTGTATGAAATAGCTCTAGTGCATATTGTTTAGGACTATTCCCTACATGCATATAGAACACATATACATACATGTGGACCTCCGTGGTGTAGCGGTTAGCGTTACTGACTGTCACGCGTGTATGGACCACCTAAGATCAAAACAGTAAAGGTTCGAATCCTGGTCGCGGCTGCCGGTCCACTGTTCACCCAGCTGTTCATCCTCCATTAGGGGTTGGTCGATAAGATGGGACCTGGCATAGGGTAGTGTGTGTGTGTGTGTGTTGTGTGTGTGTGTGTGTGTGTGTGTGTAAAATACTTGGCACATGTATACAGGGTTAAGAGACGGGGTATTACGAGAGTAAAATCTCTCCCCGTAACGCGCACACACGCGCGCGCACACACACACACACACACACACATAGCCTTAGTGATCATGAGTCAGAAAAGATCAATATGGGTTCGAATCCTGTGTGTCTGGGTTCGAATCCCGTGTCTGGGTTCGAATCCTGTGTGACCGTCTCAGCACACAAGACTCTCTTATACATGCGATGTGACAGCAATGTCTCTCAGCGCTGCCCTTGGCACTCCTTACAAGACTTGGTTCGTATGCCTCTATCGTCCCCAGCAGACTGTATAAATGGAAATTCACGTAAGGCCTCCATGACTTTGGATTACGTAGAGACTCTGATCCATAAGGGAGATGGGCCATGAAGCTTCATCACAGTGCTTTTCAAAGGTACTGATAATATGTCTTTGCTGACGACGGTAGAAGGTCGAAAGGAAGATAAGTCTGATTAAAAGTGTCTTCATTAAGCCTATATTTGAGAATATGTCTGCCAAGATGCACTCAAAAAGATGCGCAAAGAGAGGCCTCATTCTGTCTCAATGTTTGAGTTTCATGCTGTTGATAAGCAACACGATCAAAGTTGAAAGAAATAAAGGAAGATCTCATTTCTCAAATAGTTAAGGAATATCTAGTTAGATGGATGGTTTGTTAATCATTCTGATAGTCTGTTCATGAATTAGTGATGACCTTAGTTACCTACCCAAAGAAATTCCTGCATAGGAAGTAAAACAGCTACGTTTTTAGAACCCACCGCATCGGCCATGTAATTTGGAGACCCCTAGCTTCCCCAACCGTGCAGTCCCCACACCCCTGCCATCTACGTGAAAAAGGGCTTCCATCCTACACGAATATATATATATATATATATATATATATATATATATATATATATATATATATATATATATATATATATATATATATATACATACATACATATATATATATATCCTGCTGCAGGAGTCCCTTATATTTTCATGTATTTATGACCAATGCACATGAATCAGTTTCTTAATCGTATTTTCTAATTTCTTCAGTGTGGTTCAATATACAATATTGTGAGCTCATTTCCAGTGTTTTCCATGTTTAGTTTACCTTTTGCGGTATGTATTTCATCTTTAGTCATTAAAAGTAATAATACAAGACGTAACAAGTGTTTACCGCTACAGGCATTGAACATATTTACAGCTGGAATAGATGTTAAATATTTGCAATGTGATGACACAGTAGACAGAGATGCGACCTCGTAGAGGGCTTCGTGTAGAGTGATTCCTTTGGTTATTGGTGACGGGGATGTAATCTGCTTCTTGGGAAAGGCTGATGGTGGGCGAAGTCTTGATCCGCTGCAGGCGTCTTCCAGCTAACGTCCAGCTGTGAGTCGTACAGAAGAATCGCCATTTCTAAAATCCACATATGAGTTCATGGAACAAGATCCCGTTTTCTAGATGTTGAGATCGGAGCTCACAGCGGTGAATGTATGAAAGGTGTATACCGTACACCCAGGGACGTCAGCGTGGACAATAGATGTCGGTATATGCGGCTAGAGCATACTTTAACCTAACCTATGGAAGCTCTTTGTCTCCTCCTCCAGGAAAGCTCTTCATCTCCTTCGTCACGAAGTTCAATGATCTTAAAGAAACCCTCATGACGTATTCTCATACTCCTCAGTTTGGTTGATAGCTGCAGAAGATGAGGAAAAGAATGCGAGGACAAGGACTGCGGAGGGCCTGGAAGTGAGAGTCGTGTGAAGAGAGTTAGAGGAAGGCTGGAAAGGGGAAGGTGTAGAGCTCTTACTGGCCCTGAGGGTCTGGAAGGGCGTTGTAGATCAAGCATGTGTGAATTCTACAGTTGTGTGGGTTGAATGCAAGACTGGGCGGGGGCTAGCTAACCCCTTTGTGTGCTTGTGTGTTTCTTAAAGCAGAAAAACAAGACCGGACAGGGCTGCAGTGAATGGATTCTGGGAGGAATTGAAGGAGTGTTTAGATACGTTTGAGATGCGTAAAACATACTGGGGGAGATGGAGAGATGGAAGGTACAGTTAGAGGGTGCATTATTGGCGTATGTGATAGAGTAGATAATGCTTCGGTGTGTGGGAGGGAGCAAGAAGGTGGGATTGTCCTGGCACAGAACGAGATTAATTGAAATCCCTTCAAGTGGTTTGGTCGCCTGGAAAGGACGCTTGATGATCAGCTGGTAAGAATTGAGAGGCAAATAGGAGCGAGGTACAAGGATATAGAGTTGGGGGAGATGACAGCCGGCAATCTGGAAGATAAAAAAAAAAAAGGCAAGAGAATATATTTGGAGGAGGATCCAGTAGGGTGTGAGAGGGAGGGAGCATGCTAGGGTGCTATGCCTGGAATAGGCAGGTTAGAGACGACTCGATATACCCCTGGAAGGGGTTCCAGGAGGGAAACAAGTTCAACATACGAAAGATATCTAAGATCAGATTATCAATAATCCTCAGATACCGAATGGTGGCTGACTGGTCCCTGGAACTGCTTCGTAAACTGGTAAAGTCAGCTTGTATTTTGCCTGTAGATTTACTTGTTTTTCACGACCTTATGCTTGAAAAATGGTCTTAAAGTTGTCGGGTCCAGGCGGGTGCATGGAGAGGTTGACTTGGGGTCCAAATGAGAGCGTGGAAGTGAGGGGGGTTGGTGCGCTCCAGCACTGTGGGTGGAAGTGTTGTTCAGGGTTCCAGTCCGGTGCATGGAAGTGTGCAGCTGTGGGGTCAGGCCCAGTACAGGGAAGTGTGGGGCTGGGATGTTCAGCCCAGTTCATGAAAGTGTGGGATTACTGGAGGGTCCAGCTCAGTCCAAGACATTATGGGACTTGTAGGATCTAGCCCAGTACTTGGAAGTGTAAGTCTGGGTTTCAGTCCAGTTAACATGAAATGGTGGAGCTGTTGCCCAAAGCCCAGTACATGGTAGTGTAGGGCAGTAGGGTAAAGCCCAGTACATAGTAGTGTGTGGCTAGGATCCAGTCCATTATATAAGAAGTGTAAGAGGATGGGAGTTCAGCCCAGTACATGACACTGTGGGGTCTTTGCCAGGCTGCCTGTAAGAGTTGAAGAGATCAGAATTCTACACAGAGATCATCGTGTTAAAGATAATTACAGGTATTACTTGTGAATGTGGAGGTGTAAATAATGTCACATTATACACTTGAAATGAAGTATTTGTCATGTCTGTTTTTACACACACACATACACATTATATGAGTGTGTGTGTATATATATATATATATATATATATATATATATATATATATATATATATATATATATAGAGAGAGAGAGAGAGAGAGAGAGAGAGAGAGAGAGAGAGAGAGTAGCTCTTGCTTTCAATAAACTTATCGCTAAATATTCAAAATATCAGCATTCATTTTGAAGAAAACTTACTTTGCTTTGTTCTTGAATTCGAATCCATTATTGCGAGAGAAATGATTCAGATCCAGCCTTAGATGTCTACAGAAACAGACAGTGTCTGAACCGTTGGTAACTTTGAATGCGTTCATCACATAGCCTCTGTAACTTTCTCTCTTCTGAGCTATATAAATGTAAGTCATCTATCTGGCTCTCGTAGGATATGTTTCACGGTGAGGGGAATCGTGTTGCTGTCTCGCCGTTGTACTGTCTCTCAGTATTTTGCGTCTTTTCCTCTCCCAAACCGGCTGACCAGGACCGAACACAATACTCGAGGTGGAGACGCAACAAAAACCTTCAGAGGGTGAGGATATGTTTGTTAGATCTGAATTAAAAATCCCCCACCTACGGATCCTACAATCTTTCTCGTCCTTTTCTTGATAAATTCTCTGCAACGCTAAACTTGGCTTTAGGTCATCGGAGATTATTACACTTAAGGTTTCCAACCCTTTTTCCTTTAGCAATTAGAATACATAATGTACTATTTTTACCAGTTTTACTTCATATATATAGATTATTGAATATATAAGATTTTGAAATTCATTTGCCACATATGAGCCTAGTCTTTCAGTTTTTCTATGTCATGTTGTATCTGAAGGCGTTTTATTTCCGTTGTAGCTATATTTTCTAACATATTACTGTCTGCTAGATTTGATATGTTCGAACATAGTCCATTATCAATGGCATTATTAGAATGTGGATTGGTCCAAAGAGTTGATCCCTGTGGCACACCACTTGTTACGTCTCTTGGTTAATGTCGAGGCATCCCAGGTGTACGTGCAGTACACCACACTGGGAGGAACCTAACCCAAGAAGATACGGGCTATCTGCTGGCAAGAAAATTAACTGCAGCATCGACACAACGTGCTCAGCATTTACTCACCTTTATCCCCTTTGCCTTTGTATAATGGCACTACGCATGCATTCCGCCAGTCCTCAGGCACCTCACTATGAGTCATACATACATTAAATAACCTTACTAACCAGTCAACAGTACAGTCACCCCCTTTTTTAATAAATTCCACCGCAATACCATCCAAACCCGCGTTAGCAAGGTAGCGCAAGGAAAAAGACGAAAAAATGGCCTAACGCGGGAGACAGCGACAAATTATGATAAAAAAAAATAAAATATATATACGTATATATATATGTAGGTTTGCGGCAGGGGTGTGTGATGTCTCCATGGTTGTTTAATTTGTTTATGGATGGGGTTGTTAGGGAGGTAAATGCAAGAGTTTTGGAAAGAGGGGCAAGTATGAAGTCTGTTGGGGATGAGAGAGCTTGGGAAGTGAGTCAGTTGTTGTTCGCTGATGATACAGCGCTGGTGGCTGATTCATGTGAGAAACTGCAGAAGCTGGTGACTGAGTTTGGTAAAGTGTGTGGAAGAAGAAAGTTAAGAGTAAATGTGAATAAGAGCAAGGTTATTAGGTACAGTAGGGTGGAGGGTCAAGTCAATTGGGAGGTGAGTTTGAATGGAGAAAAACTGGAGGAAGTGAAGTGTTTTAGATATCTGGGAGTGGATCTGGCAGCGGATGGAACCATGGAAGCGGAAGTGGATCATAGGGTGGGGGAGGGGGCGAAAATTCTGGGGGCCTTGAAGAATGTGTGGAAGTCAAGAACATTATCTCGGAAAGCAAAAATGGGTATGTTTGAAGGAATAGTGGTTCCAACAATGTTGTATGGTTGCGAGGCGTGGGCTATGGATAGAGTTGTGCGCAGGAGGATGGATGTGCTGGAAATGAGATGTTTGAGGACAATGTGTGGTGTGAGGTGGTTTGATCGAGTGAGTAACGTAAGGGTAAGAGAGATGTGTGGAAATAAAAAGAGCGTGGTTGAGAGAGCAGAAGAGGGTGTTTTGAAGTGGTTTGGGCACATGGAGAGAATGAGTGAGGAAAGATTGACCAAGAGGATATATGTGTCGGAGGTGGAGGGAACGAGGAGAAGAGGGAGACCAAATTGGAGGTGGAAAGATGGAGTGAAAAAGATTTTGTGTGATCGGGGCCTGAACATGCAGGAGGGTGAAAGGAGGGCAAGGAATAGAGTGAATTGGAGCGATGTGGTATACCGGGGTTGACGTGCTGTCAGTGGATTGAATCAAGGCATGTGAAGCGTCTGGGGTAAACCATGGAAAGCTGTGTAGGTATGTATATTTGCGTGTGTGGATGTATGTATATACATGTGTATGGGGGGGGTTGGGCCATTTCTTTCGTCTGTTTCCTTGCGCTACCTCGCAAACGCGGGAGACAGCGACAAAGTATAAAAAAAAAAAAAAAAAAAAAAAAAAATATATATATATATATATATATATATATATATATATATATATATATATATATATATATATATATATATATATACACACACACAGACATATACACATATACACATGTACAAAATTCATACTTGCTGCCTTTATTCATTCCCGTCGCCACCTCGCCACACATGAAACGACCCCCCCCCCCCCCCCCTCCCCCCACCACCCGGACGCGTGCGAGGTATATCGCTAGGAAAAGACAACAAAGGCCACATTTGTTCACACTCAGTCTCCAGCTGTCATGTCTATTACAGAGGATATACTACAGAGAGGTGGGGAGGCTGCTTTCATTGAAGATGATGCCGAAATAGCGTCTCGGTGGGTTAAGGCGTAAGATATCAGAGAAAGTAGAGAGGAAATACCCCCTGGATGCTATAAGGAGTAGAGGCGTCTGATATCAAAACGAGGCTGAGCGTAAGCTAAGGCTATATGCTGGGAGAGATCGGCGATGCTTCCAATTTTAAGGCAACATCGCCAAGTGTTGCTCGTCAAGATGAGGGATTGGGGGTAAGGAAACTGGGGTATCAGAGTGTGTTGAGAGGAGGGTAAGGGGTAAATTGCCCCCGCCGACCTTATATGAGGTTATGGAGGTACGAGGGGGTAAAGAAAAAGGAGAAGAATGAGTGAGTTCCAGGATGTGGGGAGGTGCGTCGGGAGGAAACTACCATAGTTCAGGATGGTTCAACCGATGGTTTGGGGAGTGAGGGCGTGGGTGAGGCGAGAGAGAGAGAGAGAGAGAGAGAGAGAGAGAGAGAGAGAGAGAGAGAGGGGGGGGGGCTCAGAATTGAATGGTACATGACTGAGTGGTCTCTCTCTCTCTCTCTCTCTCTCTCTCTCTCTCTCTCTCTCTCTCTCTCTCTCTCTCTCTCTCTCTCTCTCTCTCTCTCTCTCTCTCTCATACACACTTCACGACAGGTCGCACACCAGAGGACGACGGAAGCTTTCCATCCACCCTCATAAGCGAACACATATTGACCTGGAGGTAAAGAACTCCTGTTCTACGGCCGGCCATAGACCAGTGTAGACCGAGGCAGCTACAGATATCGTCTGAGACGAAGGAAAAACAGCTCACTGTTTACCTTGCAGTGGAGAGGGTGTGTTTGTTGCCCAGGATGGTCTGGGTCAATACCGGAGGCCAGGTGATGGAACTGGGGAAAATAAAATGTCAAGAATCGTGTTATTTTTAGGGGGGTATTGTAATGAGGTAGAATGAGGGAGGGAGATGAGTGTCGTGAGTTAATGAGGGAGGAAAAATTGACATTTTTTTAATAAACTATTGAGCTGGGATATCTGTGTTGTGAGTTAATGAGAGAGAGGGGAAGACACTTCAGTGTTTCATAATACCTTGAGTATTTCATAGCAGATGACGGTACAAACCAGTGTTTCAGTCGTGGTGTGAGTACTACATGTGTTGAGGACATGAGTGAAACGTGAGTATAAACCCTTAAGTCAGTATGAGGGATGGGATATTATACAGACTGTTTTTATGAGTCATGTATTGCCTTTAGTTAGCTTCATTAGCGTACCTACCTACTGAAACATGTTTACCCAAGCTTTAGGTACTATCCCCTGTTTTATACACTTCCTGAAACTTAGACGTGTTTACCCAAGTTTCATTTCTACTTCCTTTCTCCTTGTTGTCCTGTTCACCTCCTGAAACTTAGACGTCTACCCAAGTTTCAGATACCACCCCCTGTTGCCCTATATACCTCCTGAAACTTAGACGATTACCCAGGTTTCAAGTACTAACTCCTATTGGTTAGGTTAGGTTAGGTTAGCTTATCTAACTTCTGAAACATAGACCCGTTTACCCACGTTTCAAACACTGTGTTGTTCTGTGGCTCCCGTTTATGATAACTAGTTCTGCAACATTTGTGTATCATATCTATTTTGTACATAATACTTTTCAGTGAGGCAAATATAATCGCTTTTGTATTCTTTTTGTCTTTATATTGTCATTAACATAATTTCCCTACATAAAAGTTTGACACCTTTATCAATATATATATATATATATATATTTTTTTTTTTTTTCAAACTATTCGCCATTTCCCGCATTAGCGAGGTAGCGTTAAGAACAGAGGACTGGGCCTTTGAGGGAATACCCTCACCTGGCCCAATTCTCTGTTCCTTCTTTTGGAAAATTAAAAAAAAAACCGAGAGGGGAGGATTTCCAGCCCCCCGCTCCCAATATATATATATATATATATATATATATATATATATATATATATATATATATATATATATATATATATATATGTTATTATTATACTTTGTGTAGCGCAAGGAAACAGACGAAAGATTGGCCCAAGCCACCCAAATACACATGTATGTACATGTGTATATACATACACATCCACACACGCACATATACATACCTATACATTTCAACGTATATATATATATATATATATATATATATATATATATATATATATATATATATATATATATATATATATATATATATACACACACACACACACACACACACATATACATATATATATACACACGTACATAATTTATACTTCCTGCCTTTATTCATTCCCGTCGCCACCCCGCCACACATGAAATGACAACTCCCTCCTCCCTCCCCCCCGCACGCGGGCGAGGGGACCCCTGCACAGTATCAAGCCATTTATCCCACCTTTTAAAACATTTTGTGTCTGTTCCCAACTCCAGTCCCGATAATCCTGGGGAACCCAAAATTTTCACATCGCACTAGATCTGTGTCCCACTCCCTCCCATCTCCAGTTGTACACTCAAATGGGTGACAGAAAATCTACTAAAGTGGGCGGGCGCTCTCTGTCCACTTCTATGCAAAATGGTTTGTTCTATGATTGGTTCACACTAGAACAATGCTTGATACCAACATATTAGATTTAAGCCTTTGGGCCACTAGGTGCCTTTCAAACTCCCCCAATCCCCGTCTCTAATTGACTTATAGCTATGGGTTGTTAGGCTGGTCGGTGGTTTGGACTTTGGGCCTGCAAATTTCTGGGGTCGTTAAGGCCGTCATTGTCAAGTTAGTTCAACACCCACCACCTGGACGATGGTCTAACACCTTCTTCAGGTGTTTACGGATGATTCTAAGAACACTTACATACTCACTTATTACATGGCTCTTGACTAAATGTTAAAGCATGTTGATTTAGAACAGATCTGTTTCGAGTGTGTAGTCATAGCGATATATATATATATATATATATATATATATATATATATATATATATATATATATATATATATATATATTCCTATGAGTCCACGGGGAAAATGAAACACGAAAAGTTCCCAAGTGCACTTTCGTGTAATAATCACATCATCAGGGGAGACAAGAGAGAAATATAACAGTCAGTTGATGTACATCGAGGAGACGAAGCTAGGACGCTATTTGGTAAACATGTCTCTTCGATGTATATCAACTGACTGTCATATTTCTCTCTTGTGTCTCCCCTGATGATGTGATTATTACACGAAAGAGCACTTGGGAACTTTTCGTGTTTCATTTTCCCCGTGGACTCATAGGAATATCTTGATCACGCGCAAAATTGTGATCCTTTCCACTATATATATATATATATATATATATATATATATATATATATATATATATATATATATATATATGCACACACACACAAGAACGCATATGTGATTCATGGTAGATATTGGCTCTGGATGACTGACGTGTGGGGCACACAAACAACCCACTTAACACTGGTTGCAGGACATGGTCTCGCAGACCACATCCCGTTGAGGGAGGCAAGGCTGTTGTGTGGGTAGCAGGCCCAAGTATTGTGTCTGGCAGCTCCGTGGATTAGCAAGTTCGGCACCCGCCCACGCCCGACTTAGAATGGAGCAAGTTGGGCTTCGTCACCACCTCAGTGGAGCAAGTTGGGCTCCTTAACCACCACAGACTACACGGGTGAAATGATAGATATTAAAAGACTGAAAGATATCAAGAGCTAAAGTAATGGATAGATAGCTGAATTAAGGTTAGCTGAAGCTAACTGAAGTGAAAGAATAATAACCATAATCTGAAAATGAGAGATCAGAGCTATGACAGAAGAAGGAATATTACCTTTTGAGTACACACATGCAGAGAGAGAGGAAGTGGCAGTAATGAGCACTTACAGTTGATAACAAAGAAAGCAGATTGATTTTTGATTCGGGAAGTAATCTAGTCGGGTGCTAACCATGATCTTGTTCACATTTATCCTCAAAAAATCTTATGCAATAGGCTCCATTCCCTTCTGCCTTCCCTGCCTTGCTTCTTCAGGGAGTTAATACAGTAGGCTGCCAGCAGTGATGTCATTTTTCCCCCTTACTTTTTCCCCTTCGAGGACATGAAGCAGCAAACTGACAACGAGGTCTTGTCTCTCTTATACACTTGAGACCCAACTACATTTGGCTGCTTAAGATGGCCCTGTGTTCCTCTCCTCCGAGTGAACTACAGCATCACGTCCGCCAGAAACGATCTTTCATTTGTTTCCAAAGCTAATGCAGTTGACTGTACCCCAGTGGCCTCTCTTTTGTTCCTCTAAGGAACTATGAAAGCAGGAATCCATCGCCGGTGTTCCCTCCCTCTTTGTTCATACGAGACTCACCCAGCAGGATACACGGAATGATCCTTTCCGTTCTTTGTTCCTGTAGGAGACTCACAGGGCCTAACAACACCACCTTCTTTCCTTCAGGAATGACCCTTTTGGCTCTTTGTTCCTGTAGGAGACTCACAAGGCCTTACAACACCACCTTCTCTCCTTCATGAATATCATGCAGGTGGCTGATGATAATGTATTGAGACTTTAAAGTCGTAGGAATCGAGGCGAGCAGAATGGCCCACAGTTCACTCCTCTTCTTTGTCCTTCGAAGGAACAGGAGTGAACGGATTGCCAACAGATGAACCACAATAACCTCATGAATATCTCGGCACTAAGGAACTGACGGAGGAGGATCAGATGGAGGATAAATGTCAAAACTTGAAGCTTCAGAAAGCTCGCACAGTTAGCTATTACAGCAAAGGATCAGACGGAGAACATGTCTTAAAATCCTGAGGCATTCGAGAGCTCGCACACAACAAGCTAAGAACTGCAGGGTCCTAAAACAGCAGGAGGAGCCGACGATTCCTTGCACCTTCGTGGATGGCATTATAATCTCCCACACCTGGCACCTTCAGAGAGGAACTAGCAGCCTTCCAGAGAACTTAGGGTCTGACAGTAATAACAACCTCCACACACACACACACACACACACACACACACACACACTGTCGTCAGGGAACTAACAGCACCACCGTAATCATTGTCAGGAGCAGTAACAAGGCAGTGGTGATTACCCTGTGTAACAATGGTGGCTTATCTCTTGGTTTAATTGGTTAGTGTTCTTGTCGAGGAAGAGGACAGGTCGCTTGCACTCGTCTATATTTCTCTGAAGATTAATTGGTGATATTGATTATTCTTTTGATAATCGTTTGATTACATTCATGGATCATTTGCGTTGTTTATCTTGCAAGAGATGACGGATTACGCTTGGATTGGTAGAGGCCTTGTGTTTACCATCTCCCAAGAACATACTTCCTGGCGAACACCTGAGCAAGGCCACCAACCAGCGTCCATAAGCCACTGAGTACTGTTCCCTTCTAAAAGAGATTTTGGCAATATTTGGCGTCAGAGACCAACAGAATCACGAGGTTTTCTGCTGTAAAACGTTTGTATATTTCTCTTATCCTGGTGGGTACTGGAGAACCCTGTTTCAGGAAATTTGGGGAGGGGGGGGGCGAATATTGAATGTGAAGAGATATACTTTACAAAAATGTTTACAGAGATGGGAGGAAAAATCTATATAACTTTTTTTCGTCTTTCGTAGAATCTCGTAGGATTATGTTTCTATATGTGGAAATTTCAATCCCAAAAAATTATGATTTAAAAAAAAAAAAGGTTCTGTTCCTGTGTCTTTTGTGAATGCAAATGTAGTCTGAAAAAAAATCAATATTAGAAAAAAGAGATTTTCTGCTTTTGTATTTTCTTTTTTCGTGTATGCAAATGCACTCTCAGAGAAATGTATCAGAACAAAACGACAAGTTTCATCCGAAAATGACGAAATCTCAAATGACATTTCGAGCGACCATGAATATGGAAGGAACAAGGACCATATCCCGGGCGTCCTTCTAGTGCGTGCAACTCCGTCTCTCTATTTATATCCTGATGGTTTTCTTCCTTGTCAGAGAGGATGGTGGGTGAGGAGGAGCCTCGTGTCTTACTATCCTGTCTGTGTGATGAGGATATGCAAATGTAGATGGTGTAACCTTCTCCCTAAGGAAATAACCAGACCGTCAGGTCTTCTGTCATCTGTCCTCCCTGTGTATACCTGTCATATAAATTTTTTTTGTCTGCGCTTATGATTAGTAAGAGATTTCATGTGTAGATTTTAAGTTCTGTGTAACATGGGATTACATAATTTCTATCCCATATACATACAATATATATATATATATATATATATATATATATATATATATATATATATATATATATATATATATATATATATACATGTATATATATATATACACACATTCCTATGAGTCCACGGGGAAAATGAAGCACGATAAGTTCCCAAGTGCACTTTCGTGTAATAATCACATCATCACGGGAGACACAAGAGAGAAATATAACAGTCAGTTGATATACATCGAAGAGACCTAGCTAGGACGCCACTGGAGGTCGGGTGCATTACCGTCTGGCGATATATGTATATATGTATCCCTTGTAGGGGTGTGATGGATATTTCTCTCCTCTCTCTCTCTCTCTCTCTCTCTCTCTCTCTCTCTCTCATGCTTTAGCAACCAAAGCATGCTTTTGCCATATGCGCCGCTTTCACCACAGCCTTCCATACACGTCCATTACCATTCTGGAAGGCGAGGACCCGCCGTAAATGAGTGATCCAGAGGTGTCTCCAAACAAGGTTGTTGGCACACGACTGTGAGGAGAGCCAGGGGATAGGGATGAGGCGGGGGAGGGAAGTTGATAACAAGCTAATCAGAGCGGTAATTAGCAGTCGTCTCTGACGTCAGCACCTCTTGTTGAGACCTTCATTAGACTACAAATTGAATTGTTCGTCATCGTGTGTGTGTGTGTGTGTGTGTGTGTGATCCCATCTGCAACTTCAGTGGGTCTGTCTGGCTTACCACTGACATGTCTGTCCTTCATTTTCTATGCGACAT
The DNA here is from genome assembly GCF_036320965.1 of Panulirus ornatus. Lineage (NCBI taxonomy): Eukaryota > Metazoa > Arthropoda > Malacostraca > Decapoda > Palinuridae > Panulirus > Panulirus ornatus. The sequence goes on from NC_092249.1 coordinate 8,200,942, forward strand.
TATCCATAATCTCGGCGGAACTAAGAAAATTACTTGTGACTGAAGTGACTCACTCACGTCTATAGCTTTGATTGACGAAGAGCAATACATACAAAATCATACTGCTCTCAAGATTACAAACTTTGTGTGATTTCCGTTTTCCTTACCAGTTGGAACTTCTTACATCACGTGCCATCAGGACGACCCTCGTACACCGTCGGCGGTACGCGTACCACTGGTTAGTGACCCACAACAGCAAGCTTAATAAACCTGTGACCTGCAGTATGAGCTTTTCAGATCGTTGGCGGACGCATGATTCGCTCGAAATCACCCGACGCCAAGTTCGTCATATCTCCCTAACTTAGTCTTGTGGCCTGTCGCTTCGTAAAGTGTCTCTCCTGAAATAGCAACATGAGCTTCGCTCCCGCTCATAATGTCTCTCATGATAAAGAGACTCATGTGCACCGGAGGAATTATCGTTATGAAGGCCGTAACTTATGAGGAGGCTACGATGGGTGGTGTGTGATGAGTTCCAGCAACAACGTCTTTGCGATATAAGGATTTTATATATTTTTTTTTCTGCTTTGTCGCTGTCTCCCGCGTTTGCGAGGTAGCGCAAGGAAACAGACGAAAGAAATGGCCCAACCCACCCCCATACACATGTATATACATACGTCCACACACGCAAATATACATAGCTACACAGCTTTCCATGGTTTACCCCAGACGCTTCACATGCCTTGATTCAATCCACTGGCAGCACGTCAACCCCGGTATACCACATCGCTCCAATTCACTCTATTCCTTGCCCTCCTTTCACCCTCCTGCATGTTCAGGCCCCGATCACACAAAATCCTTTTCACTCCATCTTTCCACCTCCAATTTGGTCTCCCTCTTCTCCTCGTTCCCTCCACCTCCGACACATATATCCTCTTGGTCAATCTTTCCTCACTCATTCTCTCCATGTGACCAAACCATTTCAAAACACCCTCTTCTGCTCTCTCGACCACGCTCTTTTTATTTCCACGCATCTCTCTTACCCTTACGTTACTTAGTCGATCAAACCACCTCACACCACACATTGTCCTCAAACATCTCATTTCCAGCACATCCATCCTCCTGCGCACAACTCTATCCATAGTCCACGCCTCGCAACCATACAACATTGTTGGAACCACTATTCCTTCAAACATACCCATTTTTGCTTTCCGAGACAATGTTCTCGACTTCCACACATTCTTCAAGGCTCCCAGAATTTTCGCCCCCTCCCCCACCCTATGATCCACTTCCGCTTCCATGTTTCCATCCGCTGCCAGATCCACTCCCAGATATCTAAAACACTTCACTTCCTCCAGTTTTTCTCCATTCAAACTCACCTCCCAATTGACTTGACCCTCAACCCTACTGTACTTAATAACCTTGCTCTTATTCACATTTACTCTTAACTTTCTTCTTTCACACACTTTACCAAACTCAGTCACCAGCTTCTGCAGTTTCTCACATGAATCAGCCACCAGCGCTGTATCATCAGCGAACAACAACTGACTCACTTCCCAAGCTCTCTCATCCCCAACAGACTTCATCCTTGCCCCTCTTTCCAAAACTCTTGCATTCACCTCCCTAACATCCCCATCCATAAACAAATTAAACAACCATGGAGACATCACACACCCCTGCCGCAAACCTACATTCACTGAGAACCAATCACTTTCCTCTCTTCCTACACGTACACATGCCTTACATCCTCGATAAAAACTTTTCACTGCTTCTAACAACTTGCCTCCCACACCATATATTCTTAATACCTTCCACAGAGCATCTCTATCAACTCTATCATATTCATTTATTTTATTATACTTTGTCGCTGTCTCCCGCGTTAGCGAGGTAGCGCAAGGAAACATACCAAAGAATGGCCCAACCCACCCACATACACATGTATATACATACACGTCCACACACAGCACATATACATACCTATATATATATATATATATATATATATATATATATATATATATATATATATATATATATATATATATATATATATTTTTTTTTTTTTTTTTTTCTTTTAAACTATTCGCCATTTCCCGCGTTAGCGAGGTAGCATTAAGAACAGAGGACTGGGCCTTTTTTGGAATATCCTCACCTGGCCCCCTCTGTTCCTTTTTTTGGAAAAAAAAAAAGAGGGGAGGATTTCCAGCCCCCCGCTCCCTCCCCTTTTAGTCGCCTTCTACGACACACAGGGAATACGTGGGAAGTATTCTTAATCCCCTATCCCCAGGGATAATATATATATATATTATTTTTTTTTATTATACTTTGTCGCTGTCTCCCGCGTTTGCGAGGTAGCGCAAGGAAACAGACGAAAGAAATGGCCCCCCCCCCCCCATACACATGTATATACATACGTCCACACACGCAAATATACATACCTACACAGCTTTCCATGTTTTACCCCAGACGCTTCACATGCCTTGATTCAATCCACTGACAGCACGTCAACCCCGGTATACCACATCGCTCCAATTCACTCTATTCCTTGCCCTCCTTTCACCCTCCTGCATGTTCAGGCCCCGATCACACAAAATCTTTTTCACTCCATCTTTCCACCTCCAATTTGGTCTCCCTCTTCTCCTTGTTCCCTCCACCTCCGACACATATATCCTCTTGGTCAATCTTTCCTCACTCATCCTCTCCATGTGCCCAAACCACTTCAAAACACCCTCTTCTACTCTCTCAACCACGCTCTTTTTATTTCCACACATCTCTCTTACCCTTACGTTACTCACTGGATCAAACCACCTCACACCACACATTGTCCTCAAACATCTCATTTCCAGCACATCCATCCTCCTGCACACAACTCTATCCATAGCCCACGCCTCGCAACCATACAACATTGTTGGAACCACTATTCCTTCAAACATACCCATTTTTGCTTTCCGAGATAATGTTCTCGACTTCCACACATTCTTCAAGGCCCCCAGGATTTTCGCCCCCTCCCCCACCCTATGATCCACTTCCGTTTCCATGGTTCCATCCGCTGCCAGATCCACTCCCAGATATCTAAAACACTTCACTTCCTCCAGTTTTTCTCCATTCAAACTCACCTCCCAATTGACTTGACCCTCAACCCTACTGTACCTAATAACCTTGCTCTTATTCACATTTACTCTTAACTTTCTTCTTCCACACACTTTTCCAAACTCAGTCACCAGCTTCTGCAGTTTCTCACATGAATCAGCCACCAGCGCTGTATCATCAGCGAACAACAACTGACTCACTTCCCAAGCTCTCTCATCCCCAACAGACTTCATACTTGCCCCTCTTTCCAAAACTCTTGCATTTACCTCCCTAACAACCCCATCCATAAACAAATTAAACAACCATGGAGACATCACACACCCCTGCCGCAAACCTACATTCACTGAGAACCAATCACTTTCCTCTCTTCCTACACGTACACATGCCTTACATCCTCGATAAAAACTTTTCACTGCTTCTAACAACTTTCCTCCCACACCATATATTCTTAATACCTTCCACAGAGCATCTCTATCAACTCTATCATATGCCTTCTCCAGATCCATAAATGCTACATACAAATCCATATATATATATATATATATATATATATATATATATATATATATATATATATATATATATATATATATATATATATATATATATATATATATATATATATGTATAATCCACATACACATGTGATGTACTGGAAAACATATACAATCACACGCACAAAACACACACACATACACACACACACACACACACACACACACACACACACACACACCCACACAGTAATCGAATTACAGTGGTCAGGTTCCCCAGTGATGGTGCAAATTACATTAGATCTGTCTCTCCTGTACGTAGACCCCTTGGCGAGGGGACGATAGAGGAAGTGCCAAGGACGTGTGGTCTCAGACGGTGATGGGTATATAAGTTTTAAGGTAACTCTGTTTATAAACACTACCTTCCCACCCCTCAACCCCAAGTTACGTGCCGAAATTCTATTACCCGATTACACAAAGTATGGGGCTGGATTACTTTTTCAGTTTCTTCTCGGTAATTGGAGGAGATCGGGAGAAGTTTGTAGAGTTGAGAGAGGAGAGAGAGAGAGAGAGAGAGAGAGAGAGAGAGAGAGAGAGAGAGAGAGAGAGAGAGAGAGAGAGAGAGAGAGAGAGAGAGAGGTTTGTTTTTGTATGAGTATGAAAGACTTTCGTATTGATTGATGAGATGTGAAAAGATTACTTTGCAAGGTAATTTTTAAGGGTTAACATGGATACATTGGGGAAATAGATTGAATAGATCAGTGAATGGAAGGGAACAACTGCTGTGGTGTATGGTATAGGAAAGCTGAGGTACAGCTTTAGATTTGGCCACAGTGGAAGAGAGAAGAGTGAGAGGTGACTTGACTACGACTTTAAGCTCCTGATCCAGACTGATAACATAGACTGTGAACAATACTCCAATGGACGTAGAGATTAAGTAATCAGGGGACATCATCATGATTTTCAGCAAATAACTTATTAAAAAGAATGTAGACATGTACTTTTGTAGTATACGAGTGGTAGACGAGTGGAATAGACTGAATGAGGACAAGGTAAATGAGAACAGCACATTCAAGTTTAAATAACTGTATAATGGAAGAGAATGTTTAAGAGATAGGAAGCCCCACTAGTGTATAACTCCCTCCCCGTACGATATAAATGATTACACACACACCCACACACACACACACACACACACACACACACACACACACACACACACACACACACACACACACCCACACACCCACGGAATAACTGAAGACATGGTTGAAACAAACAGCATACTATATGAATTATAAAAGTTATATGACAGCGGAGAATGTTTAAGAGGTGGGGGCCCCACGAGTATACAACTCCCTTCCCGTATAGTACAATTAAGTAATTACACACACACACACACACACACACACACACACACACACACACACAGAATTATTAAGGACCTGGTTGATACAAACAGTGTACTTCATAAGTTCAAGAAAGTTATACGATAGTGGAGAATGTTTACGAGATGAAGACCCACGAGTGTAAAACTCCCTCCCCGTACAGCACAAATTACGCGCGCGCGCGCACACAGACACACACACACACATACACACACACACACACACACACACACACACACACACACACACACACACACACACACACACACACACACACACACACACACACACATACACACACACATTCCGATCCAACACAATATCTCCCTCGTCAGTTGTCCCACAGTCCATCAGCTGAGGACCGCGTACATCAACACTCCAATATCTATACACATGGGAAGCGGCTACTGTCTGGTCGTTTTCCCTCACCCTTCATTATTGTGTGTCGTCCCCGTGCTAACGTCGTCCCGCCTCTGTGTCGTCCCTGCACTAACGTCGCGTCGTCCCGCCTCTGTGTCGTCCCTGCACTAACGTCGCGTCGTCCCGTCTTGACCCATCCACCCTGGGGTCAGTCTTGTGGAGGTCCTAGTGTGGTCTTGTGGAGGTCTTGGTGTGGTCTTGTGGAGGTCTTAGTGTGGTCTTGTGGAGGTCTTAGTGTGGTCTTGTGGAGGTCTTGGTGTGGTCTTGTGGAGGTCTTGGTGTGGTCTTGTGGAGGTCTTGGTGTGGTCTTGTGGAGGTCTTCGTGTGGTCTTGTGGAGGTCTTCGTGTGGTCTTGTGGAGGTCTTAGTGTGGTCTTGTGGAGGTCTTGGTGTGGTCTTGTGGAGGTCTTAGTGTGGTCTTGTGGAGGTCTTGGTGTGGTCTTGTGGAGGTCTTGGTGTGGTCTTGTGGAGGTCTTCGTGTGGTCTTGTGGAGGTCTTAGTGTGGTCTTGTGGAGGTCTTAGTGTGGTCTTGTGGAGGTCTTAGTGTGGTCTTGTGGAGGTCTTAGTGTGGTCTTGTGGAGGTCTTGGTGTGGTCTTGTGGAGGTCTTGGTGTGGTCTTGTGGAGGTCTTAGTGTGGTCTTGTGGAGGTCTTAGTTTGGTCTTGTGGAGGTCTTGGTGTGGTCTTGTGGAGGTCTTAGTGTGGTCTTGGTGTGGTCTTGTGGAGGTCTTAGTGTGGTCTTTCGGAGGTCTTAGTGTGGTCTTGTGGAGGTCTTGGTGTGGTCTTGTGGAGGTCTTGGTGTGGTCTTGTGGAGGTCTTAGTGTGGTCTTGTGGAGGTCTTGGTGTGGTCTTGTGGAGGTCTTGGTGTGGTCTTGTGGAGGTCTTGGTGTGGTCTTGTGGAGGTCTTGGTGTGGTCTTGTGGAGGTCTTAGTGTGGTCTTGTGGAGGTCTTAGTGTGGTCTTGTGGAGGTCTTAGTGTGGTCTTGTGGAGGTCTTAGTGTGGTCTTGTGGAGGTCTTGGTGTGGTCTTGTGGAGGTCTTAGTGTGGTCTTGTGGAGGTCTTGGTGTGGTCTTGTGGAGGTCTTAGTGTGGTCTTGTGGAGGTCTTGGTGTGGTCTTGTGTGCTTTTCCAGTTACCTGCTTTGTGGATGGTGGAACTGACTGTCGGTCAGGTCCTTTGAGTACTAGCAGCTGGGTGTTGTGATATGGCGTGAGGACTGGCTTGTAAGGAGACTTGGGGACAGGCAATAAGATGATATAAGGTCTGGCTGTAAGGTGACGTGGGGATTGGCTGTAAGGTGACGTAGGGATTGGCTCTAAGGTGACGTAGGGATTGGCTGTAAGGTGATGTGGGGATCGGTTCATGGTGACGCAGGTTTGGGCTGTAAGGTGACGTGGCTAGAAGATGACGAGCGGATTGGCTGGGAGTTGATATTGGAAGGTAGCTACAAGGAGACTTGTGGGACTGGCTTGGAGGAGTGTGTGCCGAAAATGGCATATTGTGTCTATGTGTGCATGTGTCCATAATGATATTAATTGATGTACCTTAATAACATCAATTAATGACTCCTTGCCTTAGTATGGTTGAGAATTATGATGTAAACATCATCTTTAAGGAAAACGGGAATAACCTTTCGTCTGCAGGAGAGATTCATGTGTGTGCCTGATGTTATTTTGAACATATGTTTGACTTAAGGTTTTTGAGCAATGATTCTACACGCTCACCACTTTACTCTCTGGATAGAGCATATCTTACTCTCGTAAAATATATGTCTAATCCTTGTCTTCAGCCATTCAATATGTTGTAGATAATATAGACTTTTTGTGGGGTGTGATGTGTCAGTGGTTGTAGGAAACCTAAATGAACCAAAAGTGTGTTGAGAGATGTTTCGAAAAATTCGTTCATCATAGTTGGTGATTTGTTCCTTGCCTTTCTTACTATCTTGAACGATAGCATTACAAGCTCCTGGTCTTGTCTCAAAAGAGGTGAGCTGTGAAGCCAATACACACACACACACACACACACACACACACACACACACACACACACACACACACACATAGCATTACAAGCTCCTGGTGTTGTCTCAAGAGAGGTGAGCTGTGAAGCCAAGACACACACACACACACACACACACACTCGACAGCAATTCATATGTTAAGATATAAGTCGAGCTGGGATCTAGTTAATGCTGCAGCTGCTGCTGTTTCAATCAAAGGTTCGAGACACGAGACATGGGGGTTCAACACGTCTCATTCGTTACGAATCATACTTCACCATTAACCCAAGGAGTGCCGACTGCTCCCGAGGCCCAATAAGCAATAACTTTCCTTTCTTTGTGTGGGTCAGGCCGTGCGTTATGAGGGAACGAGACTGAATGCGACATTAAGGTCAAAGATATCGTTGCCGCTGTGATATAGAAAACGTTTTCATCCCTCGTGTGTGTGTGTGTGTGTGTGTGTGTGTGTGTGTGTGTGTGTGTTGGCGAAATACAAGGGCAGGTGGGAGGGGAAAGGAGCGAGAGTCTTAAAATACGTCAATTATTACGGGGATATTGACTGCTTGGGGGACCTTGTGGTAAAGTCCTTGTTATGGGCCCGGCTGATTCTGCGCCCCGCTGGTGGCTTCCAGCGAACGAAGTAAGACGCGACGGTAACCAGCGAACGAAATAAGACGCGCTCGTAACATAACCATTGGCGACAGGAGTCATATAGAGGCAGTGGCGCAGCTGCAAGAACGTTAATCAAAACAGCTTTTCGCAATTTCATTTGTCCCTGATTCCTCCCTCCCCTTGCTCCAGCGTACAGACAGATGTGTTGGAATACGAACTATGATAACCTGGATGCAAAACACACAGTAACAAGGAGAGCTGCGAGTACTCATAGATTTGTTTATATTGTTAGTTGGAATTGAATATTTGACTGAATCTGACGTAAGAATTATCCAGAGAATCGTCCATTGCGAAAAATTAATTTTTGATTCGTATAGGTTTCAAAAATGCTGAAGTATCTTCATGATGCTATATCGTGTTCCTAAAGTATTAGAATATAATTTTTTTTAGTTTTTGAAATATTAGAATGTTAATATGGTTTATTAGCACTAAGATTAACGTTAATCTCTCTACCTTTCTGACTATAGATCAAATTTATCCAGTTGTCTATCCATCTGTCTATATGTGTGTGTGTGTCTGTGTGTGTGTGTGCTTGTGTTTGTGTGATGCTGTGAATTTTAGACCACCGGATTATTACGTAAAAATAAGGAATAGATATATCCATATAACTTGTTCACATTCTTCTTTGATACTCATCTATTCTATTAAAGTAAAACGATAGGCAGAGTCTATTACCCTTTATATATTCGTCTATTGGAGTCATATATCATATACTTTGTCACAATATCAGGAAAATAGTCTATAGCATATATGACATCATTCCACTTTCTTAAACGGCCCCTCAAAAAATAAAATTCATACCATTATTTGACAATATATTTAGATTATATTTAGTTTCTAACACCCTATACTCCTCCAAAACTAACTTTAAACATAATATCGACAATGTCATCTAAGGCCTACAGCTCACATGTATCGTATATCATTACGGGCTATTTTGTGAACTGGCTTGCCACTATCTTCTCTCCCCTGCTGGTAATGAATAGCCACGGAGTCCAGCGTCATCCGATGCCATTAATCACCGGAGACACTGTTCAAAGATGTGTGTAGTCGGACCCGAGTTTGGGGGCCATGATTAATCTTAATATTAGGCAGTTGAAGTTTGCCTCCAAGGGCTCAATGGTTCGTCCACAAAACTGAAGAACAATGAGACAGACACTGAAGAATAACTCTATTATTGATGATGGCGCGCGCGCCTGTGTAAAATGTGATTAATCAGTGATTAATTGATGGTGGCTTGCATTAGGAGAATATTGGTCAGGCAATTTTGTTTTCCAGTCATACGCGTTCGTGCGAGGACGTTCTGCGTCAGGTGGAAGAAATTGATGTTAAATATCGCCAGGAGAAAAAAAAAGAATGATTCCGTTTTTTTTGTATTTTGTTAAAAAAATTAAACCTGTAATTTTGAGAGACATAAATATCATTTCGTGCCAAGACATCGCTTTTAACTGATTATTTTTTGGGTGCATATGAATCGCCTTTAAACTGTGCTGAATTCTTCATGAAAGTTTTTTTTTATGTTAGCTGAAACGGCACTGGCAACTGAATGTCCATATATATATATATATATATATATATATATATATATATATATATATATATATATATATATATATATTCTTTTCTTTCTTTTATACTATTCGCCATTTCCCGCATTAGCAAGGTAGCGTTAGGAACAGAGGACTGGACCTTTGAGGGAATATCCTAACCTGGCCCCCTTCTCTGTTCCATCTTTTGGAAAATTGAAAAACAACGAGAGGGGAGGATTTCCAGCCACCCGCTCCCTCCTCTTTTAGACGCCTTCTACGACACGCAGGGAATACGTGGGAAGTATTCTTTCTCCCCTATCCCAGGGATATATATGTATATATATATATATATATATATATATATATATATATATATATATATATATATATATATATATATATATATGATATACTATCCTAAGTCAAGTACCTAATTTACTGTTTAACTCCATGAGAGAGGATGAACAGCTTGGTTGACTGCAGACCACCTGCCGTGGCCAGAACTCGAACCCACGCGGGCTTGACCCGAGGCGGCCCATGAATTCGTCATGGTCAACAACGCTATCCGCTACACTACGAGTAAGAACTGGAGAGTTCAAAAATCCGCTACACTACGAGTAAGAACTGGAGAGTTCAAAAATCCGCTACACTACGAGTAAGAACTGGAGAGTTCAAAAATCCGCTACACTACGAGTAAGAACTGGAGAGTTCAAAAATCCGCTACACTACGAGTAAAAACTGGAGAGTTAAAAAATCCGCTACACTACGAGTAAGAACTGCAGAGTTCAAAAATCCGCTACACTACGAGTTAGAACTGGAGAGTTTAAAAATCCGCTACACTACGGGTAAGAACTGGAGAGTTCAAAAATCCGCTACACTACGGGTAAGAACTGGAGAGTTCAAAAATCCGCTACACTACGAGTAAGAACTGGAGAGTTCAAAAATCCACTACGCTACGAGTAAGAACTGGAGAGTTCAAAAATCCGCTACACTACGGGTAAGAACTGGAGAGTTCAAAAATCCGCTACACTACGAGTAAGAACTGGAGAGTTCAAAAATCCGCTACACTACGGGTAAGAACTGGAGAGTTCAAAAATCCGCTACGCTACGATTAAGAACTGGAGAGTTCAAAAATCCGCTACACTACGATTAAGAACTGGAGAGTTCAAAAATCCACTACGTTACGAGTAAGAACTGGAGAGTTCAAAAATCCGCTACACTACGATTAAGAACTGGAGAGTTCAAAAATGATCGTCGACATATTAATAACTCCGAAATTTCCTTTATCTCTGTCATTTCCACAAGCTGTCATCTGTTGCCAGAGAATCCTCATGCTCTGATATATGTAAGAGGCTTTCCAATTCGAAATGGATTTCTAATCATTTATTTGATGGTGTTGTGTACAAAGCGAGACATGAAATAGAAAATGGGATTTCCTCTTTCATCAACCTTTCCTTACATTTTCTGTTTCTCATCCTCTCTTTATTTCACCTCACGTATATAGATAAGACAGGCGTACGTTTGCGTCTTTGGATATCTTAAACTCCTTTCTTTGTTGCATGACACGTATGTTGATGAGCATTTTTGGTCTCGATCAGGATGCGTTATTATATCTCTGCTTTCTCCACACTGTGTTCGGAGATTATAACGAAATACACAATCGTGTCTTTGCATGCAGGCAAATAATGATGACACAGATTTTCCAACTTCATTTCCTTGACGAAAGAACTCCCTGAGCGTCGTACTTATATTTGCATGTTCGTTAGTCGCTTGTGCCAAATATTGGTCGTTGAATATTTTGGTCTAGTATTAACGCCAAGGTTAAGATATAGAGGCATTAAGAACGTGTGGGTAGTAGGACAAGGTTTCCAGAGCTGTTCTCCTGTATCCTCTTTAACACCGGAGGGGGAGTCTGCCCCTTCCAGTTGGCGAATTCCATGCATAGACTTCACCAAAGCCTCAAGGGTGAGAGTAAGGGAAACACTGGAGCATTGTCGACAGTTGAGGACTCTCTGTTGCTCACACTGTCCCATACATCTGTGTGTGTGTGTGTGTGTGTGTGTGTGTGTGCGCAACACTTGCCTAATTATTGTCCAGGCATGAACCCCTCTGGAACAAGCTTACTTTGGGTAGTTTCCCTTCCAGCGACGGATGAGGAACTGGAAGTTCTGTGTGGTTTGGTGTTCCAGGCCAGCAAGGGGGTTGAGGAGACCTCGTCTGTGTGGCTGTGGGTTGAGCAGATGACCACCACCACCACCGCAGCCACACAGAATGAGGGAACCTCATACCCAGCTGTGGATTGGCATCACCACCGAGTCTTCGACGCGTCGAGATGAACAAGAGAGAGGGAGAGAGAGAGAGAGGAAGAAAGACAGATAGAGACAAACAGACAGACAGAAAGACAGACAGATAGAGACAGACAGAAAGACAGACAGATAGAGACAAACAGACAGACAGAAAGACAGACAGATTAAGACAAACAGATAGACAGAAGGACAGACAGATAGAGACAGACAGATAAACTGAAGGACAGACAGATAGACAAAAAGACAGACAGAAAGACAGACAGAGACAGACAGACAGAAGGATAGGGCACAGAGCAAAGAAAATTATCAGAGCACCAATTTGTCTCTCATAAGCATTTCAAAGGATCAAGTTGGATGCCATTAAATGATAATAATCGATTAATTTAATCATATCCATTTATTTTTTTCCGTTGAATAGCCTTTTTATTAAACCAATAATTCATTTATTTTCTTTTTTTTTTGTATAGTATTCCTGTGCACTTCCGTGGCATCTTAAGCATCGATTTTTTTTTCAAGTTTTCTGATTGCTTGACGCGTTAGTAACCTTATGTTTCTGTAGACGAAATTGATTTCCTTTAGTATCTTTATTATCTTAATCCAGATACGAATCTGTTATCTTAATCCTTACGATAATATGCAGACACAGAACACGCAGATGTGCCTCACAGATACTTAACATTAAGCTATAGGCCTCTAGTGTGCTGTAGTCTCATATTGAGGATTGATTATACGATACAGTAATTGGAGAATAAAGTGAACCATACAGACCCTCAGTTCATGTGATATACGAGCTTGGGGTATAGCGATGGGGCCAAACTCAGACACAGGAGGTATGTAAGATGGGCTGACCCGTCGCGTCCTAGCACCCAGGACAAATTTCCCAGGAGATATTTACAGCTAGGGACTCCCTAGGTCGGCTAGGTGGAATGGATCATCCACTGGAGTGAACCAGGGCCGGGTCGGGTCACCCCCGCCGTCTGTTTCGTCTGCATAGAAATAGGCTAATCTGGGAGGTGAGTGTTTTGCATGGCTTGAGCAGGCGAATTAGTTCTGGCGTGGCTGTGAGGTGTGCCGTTCGGTGGTGCTGGTGCAACGGGGCTAATTACGTGGAGGCGGAGAAGCACTAAGGTGGAAATTTTTTTTGGCACATGTTGTGGGGAGGAAGAAGTCGACATGATAGAAAAAAGATGTTGATCGCGCGCGATGGCGAACGATATACCAAAATGAAGTTAGATTAATAGATGATGGGACAAGTGATGAACAAAAAAACATACGATAACTTACTATTTACTTTGTTAGATATATGTATGGTGTTATGAGATTAAAGAGGCGTTCATACAGTAACTTGCATGGCAGTATCTTGTTAGATAAGAGCGTATCATGAAATTATAGAGGTATTTATACAGGTATTCACACAGTGACTAGCATGGTAATATCGGGTTGGGTAAGAACATGTTATGAAATTATAAATGTGTAAATATTGTAACTTGAATAGCAACATCGTGTTAGATAAGAACATATGAAATTATAGAGGTATTCCTACTGTAACTTACTTAGCAATATCTTGTTAAATAAGAGCATATCATGAAATTATTGCGGTATTCATACTGTAACTTACATAGCAATATTTTGTTGAATAAGAGCATATTATGAAATTATTGCGATATTCATACTATAACTTACATAGCAATATCTTGTTGAATAAGAGCATATTATGAAATTATTGCGATATTCATACTGTAACTTAGCAATATTTTGTTAAATAAGAGCATTTTATGAAATTATAGAGATATTCATACTATAACTTACATAGCAATATTTTGTTAAATAAGAGCATATTATGAGATTATAGAGATATTAACACTGTAATTTACATGGCAGTATTTTGTTGAATAAGAGCATATTATGAGATTATAGAGATTTTAACACTGTAATTTACATGGCAGTATTTTGTTGAATAGGAGCATATTATGAAATTATAGAGATATTCATACTATAACTTACATAGCAATATTTTGTTAGATAAGAGCATATTATGAGATTATAGAGATATTAACACTGCAATTTACATGGCAGTATTTTATGCAAGAGCTCTCTGTTATTGTATCACGGAGGTGTTTTATACGACATTCTGTTTCTGTGATCATGGATGTGTTTCAGACGACCTTTCATATAACAATCAAGTTGTTTCAGACTATTTTATGGGATTAATCAACATCGCTCGATGATATTTACCATACAGGAATATCATGTTACCTTTCAATAACCCTTTTATATACACTCAGTAGATAGAAAAGTTATATACACTCGGTAGATAGATACGTTATATACACTCAGTAGATAGAAAAGTTATATACACTCACTAGATAGAAAAGATATATACACTCACTAGATAGAAAAGTCATATACACTCAGTAGATAGGTACGTTATATACATTCAGTAGATAGATAAGTTATATACACTCAGTAGATAGATACGTTATATACACTCGGTAGATAGATAAGTTATATACACTCAGTAGATAGATACGTTATATACACTCGGTAGATAGATAAGTTATATACACTCAGTAGATAGGTACGTTATATACATTCAGTAGATAGATAAGTTATATACACTCAGTAGATAGGTACGTTATATACATTCAGTAGATAGATACGTCATATACACTCAGTAGATAGAAAAGTTATATACACTCAGTAGATAGTTACGTTATATACATTCAGTAGATAGATACGTCATATACACTCAGTAGATAGAAAAGTTATATACACTCAGTAGATAGATACGTTATATACATTCAGTAGATAGATAAGTTATATACACTCAGTAGATAGATATATGTGTAAAATTCTGTAGTCTTGACCATTTCGACGTGGAAATGTCATGGAAACCATATGGCCAGGTGTGTAAAGAGCTTATTCAGAGGTGAGGGGTAGACACTTTCCTGTCTATTGAAAGATCGACAGAAATAGACAGGCAAAAGGGTCATGATATTGTGGGAGTCTGACACACTAGGGATGATACAGCAACCGGCCAATGTTTTCGTGTAAAAGTTACTAAGAGCCCGTCCATTTATTGGACCCAACTTTCCTATTACAGGAAGGCGTAAAGGAAAGGATATATATATATATATATATATATATATATATATATATATATATATATATATATATATATATATATATATATTCGCCATTTCCCGCGTTAGCGAGGTAGAGTCAAGAACAGAGGACTGAGCCTTGGAGGGAATATCTTCACTTGGCCACCTTCTCTCTTCCTTCTTTTGGAAAAGTAAAACTGGAATGGAGGATTTCCAGCAGCCCTCCGCTCCCTCCCCTTTTAGTCGCCTTCTACGACACGCAGGAAATACGTGGGAAGTATTTTTTCTCCTCTGTCCCCAGGGATGATAAACACACACACACACACACACACACACACACACACACACACACACACACACACACACACACACACACACACACCTACCTGCCAGTTGGTAGACTTGCTGTCAAACAGTGAGGTACAACAGCGAGCAAGAGAACTACTCTCAAATGCACCAATATTCCTCAAAGTTAAGACGGAGTGGCACCGGACCCAGCTGCTCCAGAACTATAACTCAGTCTGGAGGTGGTCCAGCATGATGGTCCGGACACAGACCACCCTCACCCGGACCACACTTTGCGACGCTGCTGCAGCTGGGGCAGACCATCTTGCATATCATGCAGACCACACGTTCCCAAACGGACCTTCTGTGGAGCAGAGATTGACGTGGGGACAAGTTAGACTCGGTCTGTTAAATATTAAGGAGGGGTTCATATGGATGGTGTGGGTGGGAGATGGGGAAAAAGCGTATTTTTCTTTATATTGACGAAGACGGTGCGCGCAACCGAAGCCCTAATACAAGCCATCTAGTTGACGCTATATATATATATATATATATATATATATATATATATATATATGTATATATATATATATATATATATATATATGTATATGTATATATATATCATACAAACCTCCAGAAGCCAGGATCGAACCCGGGACCCCTGTGCAACAGGCGGGAGTGCTACCGCTAGGCTATGATCGCCACTAAATCGGGAAATAATTATTCGAATACTTATACTTTGTCGCTGTCTCCCGCGTTAGCGATGTAGCACTAGGAAACAGACGAAAGAATGGCCCAACCCACCCACATACACATGTATATACATACACGTCCACACACGCACATATACATACCTATACATTTCA
>NC_092249.1:8219568-8234568 GCF_036320965.1 Panulirus ornatus
GAACAGAGGACTGAGCCTCTGAGGGAATACCTTCACTTGACACCCTTCTCTGTCCCTTCTGAAAAATTTAAAAACGAGAGGGGAGGATTTCCAGCCCCTCGCTCCCTCCCCTTTTAGTCGCCTTCTACGACACGTAGAGAATACGTGGGAAGTATTCTTTCTCCCCTGTCCCCAGGGATATGTGTGTGTCTTTGTGTGTGGCGGGTTGGCGACGGGAAGGAATAAAGGCAGGAAATGTGAATTGTGTACATGTGTATATGTGTATATGTCTTTATATATATATATATATATATATATATATATATATATATATATATATATATATATATATGTATATATATATATATATATATATATATATATATATATATATATATATATATATATATATATTCGTAATAGTCTGAATGCCAGAGCCACCTGGTTGGCTGAGCGTGCTTGAGTGAGGGCAGTATCATGCGAGGTTTTTCAACCCGACTTGCGAGTGACCACGATGAACGGGAGTCAGGATGCGATAATCTCCACCTAATGAATTCACTGGCGCTCAGTGGCTCTTAGTCCAAGAGGCAGATTACTCTGAGATCAAGAAGTCCATTAGGCTCTGTCAGAAGGTGGGGATGATGAGGATGAAGAGGAGGAGGAGGAGGAGGAGTAGGAGGTAGGAGAGAATATTGAAGGTAAAGGAGACCATGTGTAGTTTCAGGAGGAATTAGAAGGAAGGAATATAGAAAGTTAAAGGCCAGGTATAGTTTCACGAGGAGGTGGGAAAGAATATTGGAGGTAAAGGAAACCAGGTGTAGTTATAGATGCAGAAGAGGTTTTCTGGTTGGCGATGGTGGAAGATGGGCTATGGAAATTGGTCATCTGCAGTTCTACATATCATGACGGAACGGACAGACGACTGAGACACATTGGGTGTATGAGAGACTGTCCAGAGGGCGATGAAGGAAGAGACTTTTGCACCGTATCAACTCTATAGAGATATTCGAAGAGACAGTCGGGAAGATAATTAATTCAAATTGGTTAGATAATGTCAAGGGAGATAGATATACACAAGATACATTCTGATGACTTATCAACATCATGAGTACGTTACTCTAGTCATCATCGCCAGCAACAGTAAACTCTACACTCGCCGTTATCACTGTAGAGACATACCCACCACTGCTAACAGTACACTGTAGCGTCATTCACACCACTGACAATAGTGTATAGTGGGGTAAGAGTCACCACCGCTGCCAGAAATATTCAGCGCGGTCATTTCCACCACTTCACAGTGGGGTAAGACTGAACACTACTGCCAACAGTACATTGTAGAGTCATATTCCACTACTGATAGTGGTACACAGTGGGTTAAAAGTCACCACTGCCGCCGATGATATACAGTAGAGGCACCAAAACCATAAGTTTACTGTGGTCCCATCATCTCCCACATCAAATTCGTAGAACATTTCGCGTTTCGAGAAGCATAAAGTATACACATCTCCAAAAATATATATGAAAGTCTATAACACATGTAGATTTTCTAAACAGATTAAAAAGCGAAAACGTGTAAATACGTCACTTAAAGTGCGCTAAGAAAAGACAAATAGTGGAGCTCTTCCAAATGATATAATGTGGTTCCCCTGTGGTGGGCTCTGAACGTAAGTGCTATGGGAGTGACGAATGGGAAGGAACGCGGTTATATTACCTTGATGCGGCCACTCAGTGGCGAAAAGGCCTATCAGGAGATATTAACGTCATCCCCCAAAGTCAGCGTCAAAAGATTTTCCTTTCCAGCCTCTCCAACATAAAACCTATCACAATTTTTACATGGTACTCTATAAATGCCCCCTGCGGAACTTTCTGGAGAGTTCCTAGTTAAGATATTCTTTATGGTATTCTTGTTGCTGAAGGCAACATTTACATTAAAGGATTTAAGGAACAGGGGAAGTAAAGTAAGATCATTGCTAAAAGGGAGAACTAAAGGTTCTTAGTGTCAAGGGGAGACTCGTTTAGCGGCGGTATCTTAGCTACGTCTCTTCCTTGTATATCAAGTAATTGTTGTGTATCTTTCTTATGTCTCCCCTGATGGTGTGACCATTACACGAAAGTGCACTTGGGAACTTATCGTGTTACATATATATATATATATATATATATATATATATATATATATATATATATATATATATATATATATATATATATATATATCATTTTTATTCATTCTATTTTGCTTTGTCGCTGTCTCCCGCGTTAGCGAAGTAGCGCAAGGAAACAGACGAAGGAATGGCCCAACCCACCCACATACACACGTATATACATACACGTCCACACACAAACATATACATATATACATACACATGTACATAATTCATACTGTCTGCCTTATTCATTCCCATCGTCACCCCGCCACACATGAAATAACAACACCCCCCCCCCCCCCTCATGTGCGCGAGGTCGCGCTACGAAAAGACAACAAAGGCCACATTCGTTCACATTCAGTCTCTAGCTGTCATGTAATAATGCACCGAAACCAAAGCTCCCTTTCCAACTCCAGGCCCCACAGAACTTTCCATGGTTTACCCCAGACGCTTCAAATGCCCTGGTTCAATCCATTGACAGCACGTCGACCCCAGTATAGCACATCGTTCCAATTCACTCTATTCCTTGGACGCCTTTCACCCTCCTGCATATTCAGGTCCGATCACTCAAAAACTTTTTCACTCCATCTTTCCACCTCCAGTTTGGTCTCCCACTTCTCCTCGTTCCCTCCACACATGTATCCTCTTGATCAATCTTTCCTCACTCATTCTCTCCATGTGACCAAACCATTTCAAAACACCCTCTTCTGCTCTCAACCACACTCTTTTTATTACCACACATCTCTCGTACCCTATTATTACTTACTCGATCAAACCACCTCACACCACATATTGTCCTCAAACATCTCATTTCCAGCACATCCACCCTCCTCCGCACAACTCTATCCATATCCCACACCTCGCAATTATTCCTTCAAACATACCCATTTTTGCTTTCCGAGATAATGTTCTCGACTTCCACGCGTTCTTCAAATGCTCCCAGAACTTTCGACCCCTCCCCCACCCTATGATTCACTTCCGCTTCCATGGTTCCATCTGCTGCCAAATCCACTCCCAGACATCTAAAACACTTCACTTCCTCCAGTTTTTCTCCATTCAAAATTACCTCCCAGTTGACTTGTCCCTGAACCCTACTGTACCTAGTAACCGTATTCTTATTCACATTTACTCTCAACTCTCTTCTTTCACACACTTTACCAAACTCAATCACCAGCTTCTGCAGTTTCTCACATGAATCACCCACCACCGCTGTATCATCAGCGAACATCAACTGACTCGCTTCACAAGCTCTCTCATCCACAACAGAGTGCATACTTGCCCCTCTTTTCAAACTCTTGCATTCACCTCCCTAACAACCCCATCCATAAACAAATTAAACAACGATGGAGACATCTCACACACCCTGCCGCAAACCTACATTCACTGAGAACTAATCACTTTCCTCTCTTCCTACATGTACACATGCCTTACATCCTCGATAACAACTTTTCACTGCTTCTAACAACTTGCATCTCACATCATATATTCTTAATACCTTCCACAGAGCATCTCTATCAACTCTATCATATGCCTTCTCCAGATCCATAAATGCTACATACAAGTCCATTTGCTTTTCTAAGTTTTTCTCACATACATTCTTCAAAGCAAACACCTGATCCACACATCCTCTACCACTTCTGAAACCACACTGTTTTTCCCCAGTCTGATGCTCTGTACATGCCTTCACCCTCTCAATCAATATCCTCCCATATAATTTCCCAGGAATGCTCAACAAACTTATACCTCTGTGATTTGAGCACTCACTTTTATCCCCTTTGCCTTTGTACAATGGCACTATGCAAGCATTCCGCCAATCCTCAGGCACCTCACCATGAGTCATGCATACATTAAATAACCTTACCAACCAGTCAACAATACAGTCACCCCCTTTTTTATTAAATTCCACTGCAACACCATCCAAACCCACTGCCTTGCCGGTTCCGAAAAGCTTTCACTACCTCCTCTCTGTTTACCAAATCATTTTCCCTAACCCTCTCACTTTGCACACCACCTCGACCAAAACACCCTATATCTGCCACTCTATCATCAAACACATTCAACAAGCCTTCAAAATACTCGCTCCATCTTCTCACATCACCACTACTTGTTTTCACCTCCCCATTAGCCCCCTTCTCTGATGTTTCCATTTGTTCCCTTGACTTACTCTATTTACCTCCTTCCAAAACATCTTTTTATTCTCCCAAAAAGTTAATGATACTCTCTCACCCCAACTCTCATTTGCCCTCTTTTTCACCTCTTGCACCATTCTCTTGACCTCCTGCCTCTTTCTTTTATACATCTCCTACTCATTTGCAGTATTTCCCTGCAAAAATCGTCCAAATGCATCTCTCTTCTCTTTCACTAGTACTTTTACTTCTTCATCCCACCACTCACAACCCTTTCTAATCTGCCCACCTCCCACGCTTCTCATGCCACAAGCATCTTTTGCGCAAGCCATCACTGCTTCCCTAAATACATCCTATTCCTCCCCCACTCCCCTTACCTCCTTTGTTCTCACCTTTTTCCATACTGTACTCAGTCTCTTCTGGTACTTCCTCACACAAGTCTCCTTCCCAAGCTCACTTACTCTCACCACTCTGTTTACCACAACATTCTCTCTTCTTTTCTGAAAACCTCTACAAATCTTCACCTTCGCCTCCACAAGATAATGATCAGACATCCCTCCAGTTGCACCTCTCAGCACATTAAAATCCAAAAGTCTCTCTTTCGCGCGCCTATCAATTAACACGTAATCTAATAATGCTCTCTGGCCATCTCTCCTACTTATGTATATCTCTCTTTTTAAACCAGGTATTCCCAATCACCAGTCTTTTTTTAGCACATAAATCTACAAGCTCTTCACCACTTCCATGTACAACACTGAACAGCCCATATACACCAATTATTCCCTCAACTGCCACAATACTCACCTTTGCACTCAAATCACCCATCACTATAACCCGGTCTCGTGCATCAAAACAACTAACACACTCACTCAGCTGCTCCC
This sequence comes from Panulirus ornatus, assembly GCF_036320965.1. Classification (NCBI taxonomy): domain Eukaryota; kingdom Metazoa; phylum Arthropoda; class Malacostraca; order Decapoda; family Palinuridae; genus Panulirus; species Panulirus ornatus. The sequence goes on from NC_092249.1 coordinate 8,224,702, forward strand.
AAAACACTTGCCTCTCATGATCTTTCTTCTCATGCCCATGTGCATATGCACCAATAATCCCCCACTTTCAGTTTTACCCATATCAATCTAGAGTTTACTTTCTTACACTCTATCACATACTCCCACCACTCCTGTTTCAGGAGTAGTGCAATTTCTTCCCTTGCTCTTGTCTTCTCACTAACCCCTGACTTTACTCCCAAGACATTCAGAAACCACTCTTCCCCTTTACCCTTGAGTTTCGTTTCACTCGGAGCCAAAACATCCAGATTCCTTTCCTCAAACATACTCCCTATCTCTCCTTTTTTCTCATCTTGGTTACATCCACACACATTTAGACACCCCAATGTGAGCCTTCGAGGAGGATGAGCACTCCCCGCGTGACTCCTTCTTCTGTTTCCCCTTTCAGAAAGTTAAAATTCAAGTAGAGGAGGGTTTCCATTCCCCCGCTCCCTTCCCCTTTAGTCGCCTTCTACGACACGTGAGGAATGCGTGGGAAGGATTTTTTCTCCCTATCCCATGGATATATATATATATATATATATATATATATATATATATATATATATATATATATATATATATATATATATATATATATCGGCTGGAATCTCGATAATTCTTTCAAGATACCACACTTAGAAGGGCGAATGCTTTATCAAATCGGATATATCTGCAATTTCCCCTGAAGGAAAATATTTTGTTTCTACTAGCACTGTTGATTGAGCCAATTTGCCCTGTGTACCAACCCGTTGGGAAATCTTAAATAAGAATTATTCAGTGCGTTCAAAATATCGTATTTGAATCTGCAGGTAAAGTGGGAATGGGTTGGGCAGTTTGCTGAATAGAAAATGTTTCGTGGGCATTCTAAAGCGTTGGATTGTATAGGCCTTAGCTGTAAGGTAGGTTGCGTCAACCATTCCCCTGTATGTATATATAAAAAAAAAAACATTAGTAGTTTTTCTTTTTTTTTTTAAGCTTACGCCAACATATATTTTTTTTTTTCACTCATCATTTACATTCTGAAGAATTTTACCGCCGAGCGATCGAGATTCGAACCTGGGCTACCTAGAACAGTAGGCAGACAGGCTGGCTGTGCCTACTGTTTTCGGATGCCCTGGTTCGACTCTCTGTAGTGAAAGTATCCATTAATGAGACCATCACGTATCTGAGGAGGTAATTGTCCGATCTTAGCCTTGACTTGCCCCTGCCCATGAAAAACTTTCATTGACTTATTTGAGGTTTGTGTTTTTCTAACAATGTTTTCCAAGATGATGAAGGTAATTCTTATTGACAGATATTTGGTCTTGCCATGGGAAACCCTCTTAGTCCTGATTCTTAGTAATTTATATATGGAGTATTTTGAGTATGAAATTTTAACTTCAATCAACAGTCATCCGAAAGTCTGGTTTGGATACGTGGATTATTTGTGGTCCATGTGGCCATCCTTCCAAGATTGTGATGTTTTCTTTGATTGAATAACATCCACTTCACTATCAAATTCAAGATGAAATAGGGGGAAAAAAAAGGCAAACTGCCCTTTCTTGACGTGTTGATAGATAAAGAATCTCATCAGTTGTCCTTTAAATCTACAGAAAGCCTACCAACTCTGAGAGTTATATTCAATATTCTAAGTACATGATTCTTCTATAAGACTGTTTGTAGTTATGTTCATGTTCTTTAAGAGCACTACGGATATGTGATACCATAAGTATGGTAGATGAATGGAGTTACATATGACATATCTTTAGGCAGTGATATTATCCCAGTTGGTTTGTGAACAAAGCTTGCTGGAAACCTAGAAAGACCTTTAATGCTTATTGTAACAAAAATTTAACAAATAAGGATAAGTCTAGATATTCATTGTTGCCCTATTCTCTCAACCTAGGTAATCTAGGACATGTTCTAAAAAACAGTGCTGGTAATGTTGCTTTTCAGTACAATAACAGCATCAGTAAGACCTTAATAAGTAGTAGGCTAAATCATACAACAATTGGGAGTGTTTACGCCGTCAAAAGTAAGGCATGTAAATATATAGATACAGGTCAGACAGGTAAAAATGTGATGGAGAGGTGTTATTGGCACCGTCATGCAGTACGCAGGGATGACCACAAAAATGCAATCGCGAAACATTATCATGAATTTGATCACCCTATAGATATTGTAAATACAGTTATTCTACACCCCTCTGTTGATTATGCCACACGCATTGTCTTTGAATCTATCTTAATTGCTAATACTAAGAAGTTTAATTTGTCCCCAGGCAATTTCAAAGCCCATCCTAGCATTAACCAAATCATTATGAGTGAATTGACAGAACACGAAATCGTAAAAAAAGTAATTCAAGACACACTCAGCTACCCAGGTCAACCCCCTCCACGTGACCCCCCTCTTAACCACTCTCCCATACAACGGTTACGGCCAGACAAAGTGGACAGTGATTGGTCTGTAGAGATTGGTGCTGGACGGCTGGATTCGAGTGAGATGTTGGGATTTGAATAACTTTGTTAAGTCCTGGCACCTGATGAGGTGGACTGTCTCCGCGAAACATGTCGTGCCACATGTATAGAAAAATTACGTTAATTGAAACTATGTAAACTCCTACTGGAAAGGTGGAGTGAAAAAGATTTTGAGTGATCGGGGTCTGAACGTGCAGGAGGGTGAAAGGCGTGCAAGGAATAGTGTGAATTGGAACGATGTTGTATACCGGGGTCGACGTGCTGTCAATGGATTGAATCAGGGCATGTGACGCGTCTGGGGTAAACCATGGAAAGTTTTGTGGGGCCTGGATGTGGAAAGGCAGCTGTGCATTATACATGACAGCTAGAGATTGAGTGTAAACGAATGTGGCCTTTGTTGTCTTTTCCTAGCGCTACCTCGCGCACATGCGGGGGGAGGGGGTTGTCATTTCATGTGTGACGGGGTGGCGATGGGAATGAATAAGGGCAGACAGTATGAATTATGGACATGTGTATAAATGTATGTGTCTGTGTGTGTATATATATATTTATACTTTGAGATGTATAGGTATGTATATGTGCGTGTGTGGACGTGTATGTATATACATGTGTATGTGGGTGGGTTGAGCCATTCTTTCGTCTGTTTCCTTGCGCTACCTCGCTAACGCGGGAGACAGCCACCCCATCCACAGGAAACCAACGTTTGACATCAAATTTCGAGCGAAGACCTGAATCGGGAAAATGGACAGAATTGTGTGTGTATCCTTGTCCACAGCGAATGTCACTTGGGTTTCGAGCCAATTGACCAAAGAACTGAAGGGAATCGTGCTCAATCTCACAACAGAATCTTCTCCAACGGGAAACGGAACGAAGTGAAGAGAAATTAAGCAGAATGTAACCCGAAAAAAATTCATAACACAAATCTATGAGAAGAAAATAGGCCAAGTAAGAATCACAAATAAATCACAAAAACACGAGTTTATACAAACAAGGCCAAGAAAGAGAGAGATGAAATATCACACTAGGCTCTTAATATGATAAGTATAGAAACGGAAATATCGCACTTGGGTATTGATATGATGAGTATAGAAAGCAAGAATAAGACAATGTTTGAATAGAAGGACGAGATTTGAATTTGCACATCTGCTCTGTTTACGACGAAAACGACGCTAGAGTTTGCATAGGATAGTCTTTTTCCACCCTGAAGAAAATGCATCGAAACTGTAAAACCTTTACAAAGATTAAATTGTAACACAGCGCTCGCTGGGAGCTACTATTTACAACTCCATCCGTCAAGGGAAATGAGTGGAAATCTTAGAATGAACATGAAATCTCTCAAGAAGAAAAACGAAAACATCTTGACAGTTTTTTTTTATGTATATATGTGAGCTTTCTAAAAGAACCATTGATAAAAGTTAACTTAAAAGATATGTAGAAGAAGGTCGAATCAGATTTTGTCATCATTTGTAGAATTGGATTTTGATTCTCCTAAAGAAATCATCGGACGATGTTTATGTGGTATAATCCAATTGGACAAAGGCATTAACTGTTGTACCTAAAGGTTCAGTGCTCGAGCCATCTCTTTTTATAATACAAATCCTCAGTAGAGACAAGGACCAAACTTGCGAGATCTCTTCGAGAAATCTGTAATTCTTGTGACGTTACAGTGTTTATCATTATGCCAACCCAGAAACCTATCCTCAGAGGCTTCTGCATCGCCATGGTTACGCTACATTCAGTAGCAGGGGCAGGTTGAAACTTCTTCGAAGAGAAAAGTTCTTTGACGAGGTTGTACCCTCTCTATCTCGTTATCTAACAATGATCCAGCCTCGCCGAAGGTAGACACTTCACTTGTGGTGTAACCTGAAGCAGGCGGAGCCCGGTAACACCAAGCTGATATAAAAACACCTGAAGACAATCACAAAATTATACTGACGTAAAGACAAACAAATGAGAAGCTGTGTAAGAGAAGTAGCAAACGAAATCTGTGTTGAAATAGAGAATGTAATGTTACGTTCAAAATACATTTTGAAATAATTATCTGAATTATATGAAACCATTACTAACAATAGAAACCTTACAATAGTAAATCCATTTGATATGAAAATTTGTGATTGAAACCACAATAAGAGAAATCATACACATATCTAACAAGACATTAGTGATGCCTCACGTTCGTTACGAAACTCAGCTCACGAAACGAAACTCCTGATTAGAAGGAAATCAGAAAGAGTTCAAAGAAGAGAACAAAAGCTAAGGGAAAGAAGTGGAAAACTTCCTTTTGGTAAAGGTAATACATCGGGTTCCGCGATGACGTAATGGTAGAGTTTCCCCCATTAACACATCCAAAGATCATTTTTAACGGACCGTGTTCATTGCACAAAGAGAATACCTAAATAACACTAGAGTACTGGATTTCAAAGGGGAAAAGATTCGTTATTGGCAGACTATATGAATATATTCTATTTTTCGTCTCTCTTTCGACGAGCAGTTTCGTCACAGGAACAAATTTTATGGTGCCAAATGTCAAAAGGCTCAGGTGGAGTTTACGCAATGGACTTTGTCCCGTCAGTACGTTGGTATGACCAAATCTAAGCCATTTGGATGTTCAAGTCTTCCATTACCTGCTACTCTAGTGTGTGGTGATTGTCTACTTATTTTGTAAACTCCTTTGAAAGTGAATGTCAATATTAGATTTACATGTTTTGATTTACAGCCTCCGGATGCTTTGAAGCGCGTCGCATTGCCCACCACTGGTGGCTCGTAAGAAAATAGCTTCAGTGGACCATAAATGTTCCACCAATTACCAAGGTCCACTTTTAGCCCTAGTAGTGTAATGAGGCCTTTCCAGCAATGCTCTAACCACCCTATATGAACCACTTGCAAGCTCTCCCAGTATACAATCTTCCCATCCATTCCCACTGCTTGCGCCAACCCTCACCTTGCCAAGCAGTAGGTCGAATGGCATGATCCAGTCTGGGGACGTAAGCTCTCGGAACAGATGCGCAGGTGCTAGGAACCATCGCTCGTCAGAACCTCTATTATGACAACGAAAACATTTCTGTCTGAAGCAGAATAGGCTTGAAACATATGGGTTCACTTGTCTGGGACCCTATGTATGTCAAGCCAGTAAGGGTTTTCAATACTCACGTTGAATCATGAGAGTTTCCCACCTCCATCGGTGCGCCGGATACAGAATCACTCGGTGGATTCAAACAAGGATATCTGTTATATGTGGTGGTTGTCGCTATCCCTCCCCAGAGCAATGAGGTTCCTGAGGACATTCAGGCACAGATCACGAGAGAGAGAGAGAGAGAGAGAGAGAGAGAGAGAGAGAGAGAGAGAGAGAGAGAGAGAGAGAGAGAGAGAGAGAGAGAGAGAGAACTTCCAACTCCAGATGGACCACAACAGTCCCCACCGACTCCACATCACAGACTTGATTAAGGGAACCGGCGGGGGACAACTCTGTCACAGTTAGTGGTTCCAAACTCCTTTGGTCCTGTGCTCAACTTCCTGGAAATGGAGACTGGACGCCCTGGGATCTCCCATGGACCCATGGCAGCAGGTTGGGCGAGACACTCGGCAAAGCTGAGGAAGCTGTAAAGCAGACAGTGTTGCCTTCTCTGAGAGTCGTCAACCTCATTACCAGTTCTTTAGAAAGAAGACGTCTGGATCCAGTTCCAGCGTTGAAGATCAACCGAAGAGACGATCCAGGACAGATAAAGCTGGCACGGTCGTTTGAGCAGCCATCATGCTCGGATAAAACGACTTCGCCATTCACATCTAGAAGACAACATATACGGAATACGCAATAAGCTGATACCTTCTCATCCCATCAGTCATAAGACTTTATTCCTTGCGCTCTTAAGGTATCACTAACCACAGAAGACCTTATAGATAAGGAATAGCAATCAATTCTCGACAGACGATTACTATTTTTACTATTAGGTATACGCAAGCCAGCTGTAGGAAGGCCCATAGAGATAATGTAAGAGAGAAAGTGCGAGAAAAAACGAGAGAGAAAATCTTTGCCGATACCGACTTACTCTCGTGAGCTAGTTCACTGCTATAGACACTGGTGACCGTGTGGAAAGTAATCACATTTTCCCTCCAGTTTCGGCCCAGAAAGTCCAAAGTTACACCCAGAGGCAACCTTATGGAAATACCAGGCCGAAGTTAAACTAGTTTAGGGAGTTTCGAGGACCAGAAAGGAACGGGGGAAGACAACAGGTGTATCCTCATGCTTAGACGTTTGGAAAGTCTAATAATTTTGCACACACACACACACACACACACACACACACACACACACACACACACACACAGGTTAAGAGACGGGGCATGACGAGTTTAAGACTCACTCGCTCCATAACACACAAATAGTAATCACGAATGGTCATGATATACACAAATGGCCTCTGGTAAGTAAGTGACAATCATGCTATAGCAAATTCATGGACCACCTAGGGTTGAGAGCATAGGTTTGAATCCTTGTTGCGGCAGTAGGTCCACAGTCGACCAAGCTGTTGATCCTCCCGTTGGGTTTGGTCGATGAAATGGGTACCTGGCTCAGGCTACGTTAATGGGATGGCCTTGATTAGGGCCTCAGCTGCCCGTGCCGTCGCAGCTAACATAAAAGAAAAAAAATTGCCATTTTCTATGGGTTGAATTCCAAGAATGTTGTCATGGTTTGCGATATCGTTTGTCCTATGAAGTGGAATCTAGGAAGATGTTTTTCAGGTTTGAATGCTGTCGGTACCAGCCATTGTCCTTGTTCTCCGTCATTGTTGTAGAGGGAAGTTATGGTATGCGAGCGTCAGTCTGGTTTCTTGGATGAAGGCTACTTACATTTCTTTTATCTTTGCAGTAGGTTGAGTACTTCTGTAAGTTTGTCTTTTGATGCTGCCAGTGTTAAAGTAATTAATGTTCCGCGTGTTTATATATATATATATATATATATATATATATATATATATATATATATTTTTTTATTTTATTTTTTATTATTTATTATATTTGTGCTGTCTCACCGTTTGCTTAAACATACTAAGTGCTATGTATTTATCAAAATATGATCTTACACATTTTTCAATGTTTTACCGACTTCTATCTATGCATGATCAATCATACATATCAATGTATAAATGATCAATTCATCTGATTGTTGCCATCTTTACACAAGCTCTTGAAAGTTAAAGTGCCCGATACTCTAAAAATCTTTTATCATAATATTTATATCAATATATGTTATTATCTCATCGTTATATAATATATATATCTGTAATATTTATATTTATATTGAATATATTTCCAAAAACACCCATATTGTAAGTGTATTTAAAAATTCTACACTGCAAAACCCCACTGCAATTTTCCTCACATTTTATCAGATTCCATAATGTATAGCGTTTGTTTGCGCCTGAACAAGTACCTAGCAGCATTTTGAAACTTAATGCAATAATAGCATGCTTTGAGATCAATGTATATCGACTTCCACATTTTCATAAATTTGTAATTATCCATGGAATTCAATTTCATCCATACGTTCACTAATAATCTTAAAACCTTCCAATTGCATCAGTTTTTCATTAAACAACCCAATGACATGACCTCACTACGAAAAACCTTGAAATCAATACATTCATTTAAAAAAAAGCAGAGCTTTGCATTTCTACATATCACCTGATTACAAAAAAAATGGGACTCACTTCCCAAGCTCTCTCATCCCCAACAGACTTCATACTTGCCCCTCTTTCCAGGACTCTTGCATTTACCTCCTTTACAACCCCATCCATAAACAAATTAAACAACCATGGAGACATCACACACCCCTGCCGCAAACCTACATTCACTGAGAACCAATCACTTTCCTCTCTTCCTACACGTACACATGCCTTACATCCTCGATAAAAACTTTTCACTGCTTCTAACAACTTGCCTCCCACACCATATATTCTTAATACCTTCCACAGAGCATCTCTATCAACTCTATCATATGCCTTCTCCAGATCCATAAATGCTACATACAAATCCATTTGCTTTTCTAAGTATTTCTCACATACATTCTTCAAAGCAAACACCTGATCCACACATCCTCTACCACTTCTGAAACCGCACTGCTCTTCCCCAATCTGATGCTCTGTACATGCCTTCACCCTCTCAATCAATACCCTCCCATATAATTTACCAGGAATACTCAACAAACTTATACCTCTGTAATTTGAGCACTCACTCTTTTCCCCTTTGCCTTTGTACAATGGCACTATGCACGCATTCCGCCAATCCTCAGGCACCTCACCATGAGTCATACATACATTAAATAACCTTACCAACCAGTCAACAATACAGTCACCCCCTTTCTTAATAAATTCCACTGCAATACCATCCAAACCTGCTGCCTTGCCGGCTTTCATCTTCCGCAAAGCTTTTACTACCTCTTCTCTGTTTACCAAATCATTTTCCCTAACCCTCTCACTTTGCACACCACCTCGACCGAAACACCCTATATCTGCCACTCTGTCATCAGACACATTCAACAAACCTTCAAAATACTCATTCCATCTCCTTCTCACATCACCGCTACTTGTTATCACCTCCCCATTTACGCCCTTCACTGAAGTTCCCATTTGCTCCCTTGTCTTACGCACCCTATTTACCTCCTTCCAGAACATCTTTTTATTCTCCCTAAAATTTACTGATAGTCTCTCACCCCAACTCTCATTTGCCCTTTTTTTCACCTCTTGCACCTTTCTCTTGACCTCCTGTCTCTTTCTTTTATACTTCTCCCACTCAATTGCATTTTTTCCCTGCAAAAATCGTCCAAATGCCTCTCTCTTCTCTTTCACTAATACTCTTACTTCTTCATCCCACCACTCACTACCCTTTCTAAACAGCCCACCTCCCACTCTTCTCATGCCACAAGCATCTTTTGCGCAATCCATCACTGATTCCCTAAATACATCCCATTCCTCCCCGACTCCCCTTACTTCCATTGTTCTCACCTTTTTCCATTCTGTACACAGTCTCTCCTGGTACTTCCCCACACAGGTCTCCTTCCCAAGCTCACTTACTCTCACCACCTTCTTCACCCCAACATTCACTCCTCTTTTCTGAAAACCCATACTAATCTTCACCTTAGCCTCCACAAGATAATGTGGCAGTTGAGGGAATAATTGGTATGCATGGGGTGTTCAGTGTTGTAAATGGAAATGGTGAAGAGCTTGTAGATTTATGTGCTGAAAAAGGACTGATGATTGGGAATACCTGGTTTAAAAAGCGAGATATACATAAGTATACTTATGTAAGTAGGAGAGATGGCCAGAGAGCGTTATTGGATTACGTGTTAATTGACAGGCGTGCGAAAGAGAGACTTTTGGATGTTAATGTGCTGAGAGGTGCAACTGGAGGGATG